>NC_079977.1:17532046-17775680 GCF_029852145.1 Microplitis mediator | reverse complement strand
TCGGAATCTCGGTGCTCCGCCCAGCTAGTGGGTAGCCCTCATCCGAGAAGGGCCGGTTGTGGGGAGCACTTCTGTGTTCAGGATTGTCTTGAACTCAGTTTACTTCACATTGGGGAGTTAACCCAATGCGAAGGTTGTTGTGCGCTTAGTAGGTCAGTAGATGGAGGGCTGACCTATCTAGCCCACGGTGCGCCACGGAGTGATCAAAATCTCCGCTGGCCGCACAACATGCACCGTGGGCATTATTATTATTATTATTATTATTATTATTATTATTATTATTATTATTATTATTATTATTATTATTATTATTATTATTATTATTATTATTATTATTATTATTATTATTATTATTATTATTATTATTATTATTATTATTATTATTATTATTATTATTATTATTATTATTATTATTATTATTATTATTATTATTATTATTATTATTATTATTATTATTATTATTATTATTATTATTATTATTATTATTATTATTATTATTATTATTATTATTATTATTATTATTATTATTATTATTATTATTATTATTATTATTATTATTATTATTATTATTATTATTATTATTATTATTATTATTATTATTATTATTATTATTATTATTATTATTATTATTATTATTATTATTATTATTATTATTATTATTATTATTATTATTATTATTATTATTATTATTATTATTATTATTATTATTATTATTATTATTATTATTATTATTATTATTATTATTATTATTATTATTATTATTATTATTATTATTATTATTATTATTATTATTATTATTATTATTATTATTATTATTATTATTATTATTATTATTATTATTATTATTATTATTATTATTATTATTATTATTATTATTATTATTATTATTATTATTATTATTATTATTATTATTATTATTATTATTATTATTATTATTATTATTATTATTATTATTATTATTATTATTATTATTATTATTATTATTATTATTATTATTATTATTATTATTATTATTATTATTATTATTATTATTATTATTATTATTATTATTATTATTATTATTATTATTATTATTATTATTATTATTATTATTATTATTATTATTATTATTATTATTATTATTATTATTATTATTATTATTATTATTATTATTATTATTATTATTATTATTATTATTATTATTATTATTATTATTATTATTATTATTATTATTATTATTATTATTATTATTATTATTATTATTATTATTATTATTATTATTATTATTATTATTATTATTATTATTATTATTATTATTATTATTATTATTATTATTATTATTATTATTATTATTATTATTATTATTATTATTATTATTATTATTATTATTATTATTATTATTATTATTATTATTATTATTATTATTATTATTATTATTATTATTATTATTATTATTATTATTATTATTATTATTATTATTATTATTATTATTATTATTATTATTATTATTATTATTATTATTATTATTATTATTATTATTATTATTATTATTATTATTATTATTATTATTATTATTATTATTATTATTATTATTATTATTATTATTATTATTATTATTATTATTATTATTATTATTATTATTATTATTATTATTATTATTATTATTATTATTATTATTATTATTATTATTATTATTATTATTATTATTATTATTATTATTATTATTATTATTATTATTATTATTATTATTATTATTATTATTATTATTATTATTATTATTATTATTATTATTATTATTATTATTATTATTATTATTATTATTATTATTATTATTATTATTATTATTATTATTATTATTATTATTATTATCCCGAGTCGAAAAATAATTCCGGATTTTGGCCTCAACAGTGGATTTTGGACTCATTTAGGTCTCATTCGGCAGTTTTCGTCGGATAAGTCTCAAGTAAACCTCAACAGCTTAACTAATTGGTTAAGTCTCATATTGCCCTCAACGTGAATGTCATTATATGAGGACAAAATCCGTTCAAAATTGGGACTTGGTAATAATTTTAGCTTTATTTATTATTTAAGGCAAAATGAGTTTTAACTGGGACTTAGAAAAAATTAGGTTTCATCTGTAGATGAGAATAAACTGTTAAAATTCTCGACTTAGTAAACTTTTGCTTTTCTCCGAAACGATTGGCCACATGTGCAGGATACTTATATTTTTTTTTTTCAAATAGAGTTTTAGACAGAAAACTATTCAACCTTAAAGAAAATTCTGAAAGTAAATTCCTTGGTATAAATATAATAGAAAATCAGTCGTCTCTGAACTCTTAGGACGTTCACATCGTATATTTCTATGTCTATATTCAAGAACTGTTATTATAAATTTTTAATTTAAAAATATCCAAAAAATTTACTTCAAATTTTGGGCTTGAAACAAAGCAGTTACAAACAATATCAATAATCAAAATCTCAAGATGTTCTCGTTATCATCATGTGACAGTGAAACTGAAATGGCAAGATCAAAAAATTAAACAAAATGAACACTTGGATACTAAAGTTGTTAAAATGAACGGTAAGTACATCTGTTGTTTATTTATGTGTATTTTTCATTTTTTCTAGTTAGAATTGTTAATTATTTGAGACAAATACTTCAATTGTTTATGAACATTTTTATTTTTCTTTATTTTAATAAATAACCTGAGTTTCAATTTACTTTACTATAGAACCCAAGCGAAACTAGCAACAATGAAGCCAGCATCGAAAACAACAATTTAAACAACAAAATAAAAGATATATCAAAAAAATTGGTTTATTATTTCTGATACAGCTATTATTCACTTATTTTCGACGCATAATAAATAACTATTGTAATTTAGAAAAGTATATATTTATTAAATATGATAATAATAATTCATGTTTAAAATATATATTAATGTTTACAATGTACATCTACTTCAGTTTAAATAAATGATGAGTAATTTAAAAATGAATTAATTTATTTAAATCTTAAGAAAAAAATATACTGAAGACAAACCTCAGTCTCACCCATTAGAAATATATACGTGAGGTTAACCTAATCTTGGTCTCACCCATCAGAAATATATACGTGAAGTTAACCTCATCTGGGTCTCACCCATCAGAAATATATACGTGAAGTTAACCTCATCTGGGTCTCATCCACAAGAACTATACGTGAGATAAACCTCATATTGGTCTCATCGATAAGAAATATATACATGAGGTTAACCTCATGTACGCCTAAATGGGACAAAAGTCGCACAAAATGAGACTTACCTCATCTCAGATTTAAATGAATTTTAAATGGTGAGGACAAACTGAGGCAATCCTCAAAATCTTTCATTTGAGGTCTAAAACCGGAATTATTTTTCGACTCGGGATTATATTTAAAAACCTTCTAGGTTTCTAGCTATTGTATCAGAGGCAGGTAATCTGAGTGTATTTGGATATTGAGTAATGATAAATTACTAAATGATTCTGATTAGTAGTTCATAAACATGAATTAGTGATTTTTCACTAATTTCAAGTGCATATTGACTGTTTGTCAATGCTACACGGAAAAAACAGTTCTGTAAAAGTTACAGAAAAAAATCTGTAAAAATTACTGATGACATTATTTGTAAAATTTACAGATAAAATATGTTATTTTGACAAATTCATGTTATTTTTATAAATAACATAATGTAATATTAGCAGATAATATTCTGCAAAAATTACATATTTTTTCTGTAGATTATACAATATTACTTTATGTAATATTTACTTATAGTTTATGTAAAATCTACATGAGTACACTGTAAAAAATCCGGAGTGAATCTGGAGTGAATTCGGATTGAAATTAAATCCGAATTCACTCCGCATTCACTCCGCCACTCGGAGTTCCGGAGTTTTGTGTGCGAGTGTGTGTTTGAGTGCATGTGTGTGTTTAAGTGTGTGCAGGTGTGCGTGTGTGCAAATGTATGCGTGTGTGCAAATGTGTGCGTGTGTGCAAATGTGTGCGCGTGTGTAAACTTGTGAAAATGTGTGCGTGTGTGCAAATGTGTGCGTGTGTGCAAATGTATGCGTGTGTGCAAATGTGTGCGTGTGTGCAAATGCGTGCAAACGTACACACACACGCACACATTTGCACACACGCACACATTTGCACACACACACGCACAAATTTGCACACATTCGCACACACACACGCACAAATTTGCACACATTCGCACACACGCACATATTCGCTCACACGCACACATTTGCACACACGCACACATTTGCATACACGCACACATTTGCACACACGCACACACCCACACAAACACCTGCACACACCTCAACACACACATGCACGCAAACACACACTCGCACACAAAACTCCGGATTTTTTACTGTGTATTTGCATAACTTGCTCTGTATTTTTTACATAAATACTCCTGTGAATTTCACAACTTCACTATGTAACTTTTACAGCCTCAAAATGTAAAAATTACAGATTTAGGTTTACAGAACTCACAATGTAAAAATTACATTTTTGGTTCTGTAAAAATTACATAATTCAATTGACAGACAAACATCTGTAAATTTTACAGACTTTTCTGTAACTTTTACAGAACTGTTTTTTCCATATATAATCGTACCCCGCACTAATAGAAGAATTTATTAAAGATTAATAAATTCATTTGTTTAGATGCTATAATTTCATTCATCAAATATCAATAAATATTTGATAACATTTAATAAATATTTATTAATAGTTAACAAATATTTATTAACAGTTAATAAATTATTGTTAGAGTGAATGTGTCGTTTTTTACGGTGCACCGCGAAGATCGTTCATAAACAAAAAACGCTATAACCTTTCTTGATAAAGATACGATATACTGAGTACTGAACATAAAAAAAACATTTTTGTGTTGAGTTTTAAATAAAAAAGTTTCAAGTGACCTATAAAGTTGTTTTTACAAATTGATTGAAATAGATGTGTTGCTAAATTTATAGGGTCTAGATGAACTATATCCAATGTTGATGAGTCAGTAAAATTCATCGAATAAGATTAAAGTCTTCATACATATCAGAAACCTTTAAACTTATTAATATAAAAACAATTATCATTTTAGTTATATAGTTTTTCTCATTTTTCTGTAGAGCATGATATAACTGATTTAGATACTCTGAAAGAATCATAGAAAATAGTAGTGATGAAATGAAATTCATGTTACATCAAGCATATTGTTTATCGTCGTAACTTAATTTAAGATATATTCATGTAAATATTAATTTACTATCATACATGTTATATGTTTTGCATATTTGTTGTTGAAAAAAAAATAAAAAATTTCAATGAAACGAATATTAATTATAAATATTTTTAATTTACATTGTAAATTATTTTAATTTATGTTACCCTAATAATTTTCGCCGCAAAAAAAAAATTCTGTAATTTATTACAACTATTTTTTTATGATTCATTTTATTTTCTCAATTTTTTCTATAAGAAAACTATAAATCGATCTCATCTAATTAAATTCTATTATTTATTGAAGTTATGAGGTTACAAAAAGTGTCGAAGTAGAGCTTTTATGATTACTTTTTATTTAACTCTCTTAATAAATATTTATTAATAATTAACAAATATTTATTAATAGTTAATAAATATTCATTAACAGTAAATAAATTGTCTTTAATAAATGATTTATTAACTATTAATAAATGTTTGTCAACTGTTAATAAATATTTATTAAATCATCTCATGTTAAAAAATCATTTATTAAGAGTTAATAAGACTTATTAAATATTAAAAAATCCTTCTATCAGTGCACGGAATTAGTGAATATTCACTGTATGAATATTTGAATATAGGAATCCACTGAATTGATAAGTGAATATGAGAATCTACTGATTTGATCGGTAAAAAAAAAATTATATTGCGAAAAAAAAAAAAATAAGACACTTTTAATTAGATCCGAAATGTGATCTAATGTATTAGAATGATTACTTAGAGGAAGTGTAAATGATTTATGTTGATGAAAAACTCCCGGTGACTGCTGAGCTCAAACCTACATCCTTCCGATTCAAAGTCTTTGATGCTATCCACTGCGCTGATCTACGCAATTTTAAATTTCAAATCGTCATGAATCGTTTTTAATCGTTTCGGGACCAGAAATTGCAATATTATTCTACGATTAAAGACGATTTGAAATTTTTAATCGTTATAAATTGTAAAATAATATTGCAATTTCTGGTCCCACATGAAGATTAAAAACGATTCATGACGATTTGAAATTTTAATCGTCACAAATCATATTTTCTAATCAGGGATTTCCAAGGACAGAAGAACTTAAATATAATTTTATAATGTTAAAATATAATAGGTTATATTAATGTGGGAAAATTTTAATATCATAAAGTTATAAAGACAGTAATAAACTGTTTATATTATAAAACAAATTATGGTTCGAATATTTAGTTGGATATCCAAAAATAATGAGTTTTTTTTTATTAGTACAATTGAAATTGAAAGTCCATAGCAAAGTAACTGATTGTTTGTTTATTTTTTTTTTGGTGTCAAAAAAAAGAGTATAAATAATTAGATAATTTATGATGTTACCAAAATGGTGTTTCGTTCTGATTGTATTTTGTGATACCATGAGGTATAATATTGTCGAAATGTGTGGTTGTCAGACGTATACGTCATACAAGCCGTATTCGAGCCGAACTGATTATTTAGGAAAATTGCCGAATTCGAAAAAAATAAAAGATCTTGCTCTTGTTGGTACTCACTCATCATGCTCATACAATATTTGTTTAGAAAAATATAAGACACAAGATTTGAATATTGTACAACAATTGGAATATGGAATCAGATTGTTCGATATTGGGGTACGTCCGCAGTCAAATTTATTTGAAATTTATGTTGGAAATATTGCAACTGGTATGGAACTTTCAGCTCTATTGATGAGAGTTATTAAATTTCTTGGTGATTATCCAGGTGAACTGATAATTATATATGTTCATCAAGAGCATTCTTCAACATCAGATGTGACTAAAAATAATTGTGATATTATGAATGATTACATTGATAATATTTGGGGTGGATGGCGCTTAATAAAAAAATGGCGACTCAATGACAACATTGGAATGTATCGTGGTAAAATTTTATTAGCTAGCATGGATAATTCTTTTAGTAACTGTACTTTCAATTTGAATTGTAATTGTGGAATTCAAAATGATGACTTTATTGCTAAGGGCCAAAATAACCCGATTAGTATTCATACCAAGTGGATAAATATAGTTCGCGCAATGAGAAATAGTTATTATAATCAAAATTGTTTTATCAACGACATGAGTTTTGGTAGTTTGAATTACGATCGTCGTGCAATTGCCAAAGATGGAGGTTATAAATTTGATCAAGTCTGTGGTCGTCCTTTCAATAATTTGATGGCAGAATATTTTCAAAATCCACATCGTGCTTTGGTTATTTTATTTGCTGATTTTGTCACTCAAGAATTGATTGATAAAATTAGTGACAGCAATTTTGCGAAGGTTAAATAGCGATCTTGCTTAGAGATAACATTAACATGTCATTGAGGGCAAGTATTCTTTATATTTCTGCATAAATTTGTAAATCTGACGCATTATTATTTGAAGCAATAAAAAATTTTTTGGATATTACCGACAATTTGACTTCTGATATTTTAAAAATAAAACTACTTTTTTTAATACCCACAGAGAAAACAATATAGCTCTCAGAATGTACATTATATACACTGAAAAAAAAATTTATTTGAGCCAAAGATATCGTATATTTGAATATGGCTAAATAAATATTTAATTGTGAGAAAGATATAATATATTTCAGTAGTTTAATTGCGTGACCCGAGTCGAAATATCGAGTGTAACTCCAGCGCCTCGAGCGTGTCGAGTGTAACTCCAACGTCTCGGACGTTGCAAATGTAAAATCCATGTTTTAAAAGCATTACAAACATGGATTTCATTTTGTAAATATAAAAAAACGTAAATTAAACGTAAGATTTTCAGTACAGTGAAAACCCGAAATGGTTCATTGTTATGAAATCAATTTCCTCGAAGCAGGTGGTCCTAAATAGATAAGTTTATCTATTGTGGTAGTGAAAAATTATTCGTTTTGGTGTTTAATCTTCCGTTACACGCGCTTTCTCTAGTGTCTCACTCGTATTCACGCCAACTCTATAGGTGCTTCATGCTGACGCTTGACGCTGCTTTTTAGCGTCAATATCTGTCACGTGATGAGAATTTAACTTGTGCGCCATCCAGAAAAAATGTAGCGATAACTTATAGCGTTTAGGGTCAAATTTAAGCGATAAATAATACACGAGTATCAAAAGTCAATGTATTGATGTCAAGTCTTTCATACTACAAAGTTGACGTATTATCTTTGTACTTTATAATTGATACTTTTATATAGTGGAAACCTATTTTTATATAGTGGAAACCTAAACATGCAAACCTCTCAATAAGACAATTTATAGATAAATTGAGAAAAATATAGATAGCCCGAACTGGGAATCGAACCCAGACCAATTCGGTATCGCGCCGAGTGCTCTACCAGTTGAGCTATCCGGCCCTATACTATATTCCGTTCAATTTGATCTATAACTTATTGAGCCACACCGTCCTTCGTACGGTAATACACCATATTTATATAGTGGAAACCTAAACATGCAAACCTCTCAATAAGACAATTTATAGATAAATTGAGAAAAATATAGATAGCCCGAACTGGGAATAGAACCCAGACCAATTCGGTATCGCGCCGAGTGCTACACGTTTTTTGCTCTGAAAAGCTCATAATCTTTAACAAGATAAAAACAAACAATTTTTCTGAGCTTTGTCCACAATCTTATTGCAGACAGTGCTTAAATTTCCAAAAAAGGAAAGACTTTTTTTTCGAAACAAAATTTTCAAAAAAAAAATTTTTTTAAAAAATTTTTTTTGGAATAACTTCAGAGAATTTACAAAACCAACACCTAATAATTTTTAACACGTTTACGTCGCTGCATTCCGTGGTTTTACTGATCTCTCAGTCGTTAAATTCAGAAAAATTTTTTGTTTTGAAAATTTTGTTTTGAAAAAAAACATTTTTCTTTTTTGGAAATTTAAGCAGAGTCTGCAATAAAACTGTGAACAAAGCTCAGAATAAATGTTTGTTTTCATCTTGTTAAAGATTATAAGCTTTTCAGAGCAAAAAACGTGATCCTTTAATTTTTTCAAAAATTTGATCGAGTGAAACAAATAAACGGCTGGTTGGATCGATCTGGCTCTTCGTAGGGTTTTTGTAAACATATTGAACTGTAAAATGCACAGTTAACATTATCGATTTCCACAACATTTTCGTTTCAACCGCTTGATTTTCCAAAAAACCACAAAAAGCCCTTTTTTTGTCGCATTTTTAAATTCATGTGACAATAGGAAAAATTTTTTTTTTCGAAAAAGCAATGGCTAATCGTTGAAGGGAATTTATTCAAGTTTTTAAAATCCACCATTAACTTTCTGTGCGATCATTGGTTTCTGAGATATCGATAATCAAAGACAAAAGGATCCTTTTCCATTTGAAGACCGATATCTCGGCGAGAAGTGGACGTATCAAGGTCTATAAAAAACGAAATTAAAGCTGAATAATGAAGGTATCCGATCCTCATAGTGGTTAAGCAAAAATAATTTTTTCCACGCCCGGAGACCAAAAAAAAAAAAAAAATTAAAAAAATTTGAAAATTTTTTTATCGCTGGTTTTTCTAAGATTACTCAAAAACTGCTAACGCTAAAAAATTTTAAAGTTCTAATCCAAAAAGTAGACACTTAGAGCTACAATTTCCTATTCATTATTTCTTGTACGACCATTTCTCTCAAAGTTAGAGCCTGTGGAAAATCGCCTAAAAATTAAGAATTTTTTTTTTGATCCTTTAATTTTTTCCATTAGTGTATTATTTATATATTCATGCTCTGACGCACTTAAATTATACAACTACGTCTACCGCCTAATTATCTCTGTATTCTTGACGTAAATAATCATTTAGAAAGAGATAAAATGAAAATAAATATAAGTATAATGCATTAAGTAATTATCGTTATAAAATTTAACGAAATTTTAATGCATTTATAAAATTTTATGTCGACAATGAATTGATTATTTTAAAACTTTTTATAGAAAGTTAAAATTTGATACAGGGATTGGCAAAAAAAAACTTTTTAGTTTTTATTTTTTTATTGTTTTGTAAAACGACTGATATATGACATTAGTTTAATGGCCATTTAAATATAGTGGAAACCTAAACATGCAAACATGCGAATAACCTTCTCAATAAGACAATTTATAGATAAATTGAGAAAAAAATAGAGAGCCCGAACTGGGAATCGAACCCAGACCAATTCGGTATCGCGCCGAGTGCTCTACCAGTTGAGCTATCCGGCACTATACTATATTCCATTCAATTTGATCTATAAGTTATTGAGCCACACCATTCGGTTTAATATGACATGAGGCTTAGCCACAGCAACGCGTGGCCGGGTCTGCTAGTTTTTATATATAAAGATTGTTACTTTTCATACTCGATTCAAATTGTGAAAATTTTATAAAATTTTACAAAACGTTATCTCACACTAGATGCAATACTGGCATTAAATTTTGAAAAGTTTCATAAAATGTCAAAAATAAACTTATATAAAATTTATAAAATTGCATTCAATTATTACTTCTTTTACTTAGACCTCACTTTATAAAAACATTTTTTTCGAGTTATCATAGATTTTTTTCGTAAACTTTTTTCATGGGGGATTTCTTTTATTTTATTTTACTTTACATAAAATGTTATTTTTTTAACTTTTCAGCGCCGATATCTTTTGAACTAATCAACCGATTTTGACGTTTGAGGTGGCAATCGGCGTGTTTTCTTAAATTCTAGAGCTGATTAAATTTTGAAATTGATCGGATGAGTCACTTCAAAGATAATCGAAAAAAAACGTTCGTATCATTTCTTTCGCCAACGATATTTCTCGAACAAATTAACCGATTGAAATGGTTGAGGTGGCATTCGGCGCCTCTTATAAAAGTCTAGAGCTGATTTGATTTTGAAGTTGATCGTTAAAGTCGTTTCTGAGAAATCACTAAAAAACTAAAAAAAAAATTTTTTTTTTTTTCGTAATTCGCCAATATTTTCGAGTCTACTTGATCAAATGATCTGAAATTCTCAGGAACGTTGAGGGCCAACAAGCTCTTTCGATTGCCACCTCAACCATCCAAATCGATTCATTAGTTAAAAAGTTACAAAGAGTTTACACACACACACACACATACACACATAGCTTCCTAGGACCTCAAAACGTCGAAATCTGATGAAAACTCGACTAGCGAAAATCGGGGTGAAAACAATAACTTCCCAATTTTGCGAAAATCGTTAATTTTCTTAGCGGGAAGTTAAAAAAATTGTTTGTATAAAAAACATTAAATACTAATGTCATATATCAGTCATTTTACAAAACAATAAAAAAATAAAAACTAAAAAGTTTTTTTTTGCCAATCCCTGTATCAAATTTTAACTTTCTATAAAAAGTTTTGAAATAATCAATTCATTGTCGACATAAAATTTTATAAATGCATTGAAATTTCGTTAAACTTTATAACGATAATTACTTGATGCATTATACTTATATTTATTTTCATTTTGTCTCTTTCTAAATGATTATTTACGTCAAGAGTACAGAGATAATTAGGCGGTAGACGTGGTTGTATAATTTAAGTGCGTCAGAGCATGAATATATAAAAGTGTAGGTTGGTGTGGAAGGTTCATTCCTGAATTTAAGGGTGAACTAGTAATCAGTCCAGTAGTCAAGGGAAAATTTGTTACAATAATTTTTTAAATATTTTATTAAACATGAAGACTGCTTTCATCGTGTGTTTTATTTTTGCAAGTTTGATGATACAAGTAAGTTAAAATTAACTACTGAGAGAAATAAGTGCATATATTCAAGTAAAAATACTTGATTCAAGTATTTTAGATACTTAAATAGTGCCAAGTAAATAAATTCTTAATTCTAGTAAAAATACTTGTAAAATCTATTGATACTGAAAACTCAGGTTTAATAAAAAAATACTAATGTTAAATGATAAAAAATTAAAATTCAGTATCTAAAATACTTGAAATAAATGATATTAAAAAAATTTAATTTAGTATTTAAAATACACCAATTAAATAATAAAAATTCACATCTAGTAGTTGAAATACTCAAGTTCATTAATTAAAAATTGAAGATTAGTATTTAAAATACTCGTGATCGATATTCAAATATTTTAATTTAGCATTTAAAATACTTAAATTTAATAATTATATGTTTTCATTTATTATTTAAAATACTGAAGTATAATAATTAAAAATTTTCATTTAATATTTGAACAACTTAAGTTCAATAATGAAAAATTTATATTTAGTAATTACAATACTTAAGTATAATAATTAAATATTCTCATTTGGTATATAAAATATTCGAGTTCACTAAGTAACATTTGTATTTAGTATTAAAAGATAATCCGTATGGATGCTTCTTCGGATTCCTCTGCGCTGATTGATATGACTGAAAAGCATTCCAAAAATCTACTCACATTCCCCGAGGGTACTTGTACTCTTCTACTAGGATATTCTCCTGTTGCGAGTAGTTGCCAGAGTGACTTTTCCACTCCTTTGAACGGAACTTATTACTTCTACTCTAATTATATTAATAATTACTGAATATAGGGAACAAGTGGTCATTTGTAGCCACTGTTCGATTTTTTAACATAAAATACTTTATTTTATTTAACGGAAAAGTATAAAAAAAACTTGATAATAGTATTTTAGATAACTAATGCCATCGATTATTTTCTATCAACTATTTTTTTTTTTTTGTTAATTTTTAAATTGATAAATATTAAATTTTTAAAAACATAGAAAATAGAGATTCTTTAGAAATTCTTATGTAATGAAAAATAAATACCAATTTTCAAAAATATTCCAAATTAAATTAAGTTCAATTACAGAGCTTACAAAAATTAGATTTAATAAGACAAGTAATAAACGTTATTATAAAATTTTCAAATTTGTCAAATATTTAGTTAGTAGCTGTGATAAAATTTCGAATCATTCAGGTATTTATATGTAGAAATTAAAAAGACTATTTATTTTTTTAATTAGATTTCTGAAAATCTACAGTTTATTTAGAAATTTATGAATATTGTTGTACATTAATAGAAAATTTATATTGACTCAAGAAATATTCTCTTGAGCCAAGAATTTATGTTTGAAGAGAGCCAATTTTCTTGCTTTAAGAAATTCTTGTCGTGATTTAGATTTTTTTTCGATCTAAAGATTTTATATCTTCGATGGATGATTCTCGTGCCTTGACCCGAAACTATATTATCTTGAATCGCTATTATCAAATTCTCCAAACAAGACCACTTGTCTTCAACTAAAAATGTCATATTATTGTCTTAAGGAGTTTAAATTTTTGGTTCAAGTAGTAGTATCTTGATGAAAGATGTTTTCAAAGTAATGAAAAAGAAAATTTTTTTTTAAATTAATTTTTACTTTAACATTTATGAAGTACAATTTTTGATTTTTAAAATAAGAAACAGTTATTTTTTTAAGCCGAGTAAATCAATATCTTAATTTGAAAATCACGCCGTTCTCGAAACAAGTCGGTATATAATGTCTTAAATCTACATCTTAATCCAAGAGCAAGAAATTCTCAAGCGAAATATATTATCAGTATTTTGTTTCAAAACAAAAAAATAAAAAATAAAATTCTCAAACGAAGAATTTTTTCTCTATCTTTAGGAATTTCAATTTTTCGGTTCAATAACTTATTTCTTGAATCAAAAAAATTTTTTATTTTGAAGCAAGAATCACATTTTGAAGAAAAAATTTTTCTTAAATCAAGATAGTTTTTCTATCAGTGTATTCATATTTTTGTAAATTATTAAATGTCATTTATTTTTACACAGGGGTTTGCCGCACCAGCTGATATTGAATCATTTTTTAAAGAGGTGTTAGACGACTTAACTGATCCTAAATCACTATTAGAGGATGCAATCGGTATCAATACATTTGAATCAAAACTTAAGAGTCGAGTTGCCAATGATTTTGCAGACTTCATAATGGGACTCTTTAAAAAAGCGTAGTACGTTGATTTTTATTAAATGGAGGCAGTTAAGGATACATCGATTACTTCTAATTAAATTTCACTTTTAGCCCTAGCTGTATAAGCTAGGGTTAAATATTTTGATTCTTTGATTAATTGACTGTACCGGAAGAATGAAATAATTTAAGATTCTAATAGATAACACACAAATAAAATATTTTTTTGAATCAGTAGTTTTATGATAATGAGACCATTATACAAAATGAATATCGTTATAAAAAAAATTATTCCATACATTCATTACATAAAAATTTAAGACTAAATCATCAAACAGGAATTATTGAAAAAAAAACATTTATTCGCTATATAATCTATTTCATTGTAAAAACGACTAATGTAATAAACTAATTTTGGAATTTTTTTTATATAAACAATTGTTTTTTCATTTGTTAACAACAATGCAATTATCCAATCAAAAAACTTGATATGAGAATCCAGCTGAAGTTCTCATGTGGATTCTCATAGGGCGCTTTCGGATGGACTCCCGAATGGTTTCCTATATAGGAATCCAGGATAGATCCCTTGACAAATTCCTACCTTATTACCCACCCGAGTTGAAATATCGAGTGTAACTTCAACGTCTCGGATGTTGCAAATGTAAAATCCACGTTGTCAACACCTTTCAGCTTTTGTAACCATTGACTGCAAGTTTCTCAGAAAGTTTTCGACAGATTGCAGCGGTAGATTGTCGCCAAATTTCTGGAAAACTTGGAAACAATTTGCAGTCAACAGTCACAAAAGCTGAAAGTTGTCGACAACTCATCGTGAAGTTGGTCGCAACTCATGTACACCAACTTTCTGATCAGAAACTCTGGTTATCGGGGGAAATATTTACAATGAGTTTTGAGGGTAGTATCAATTATAAAGTACAAAGATAATACGTCAACTTTGTAGTATGAAAGACTTGACATCAATGCATCGACTTTCGATACTCGTGTATTATTTATCGCTTATATTTGACGCTAAACGCTATAAGTTATCGCTACATTTTTTCTGGATGGCGCACAAGTTAAATTCTCATCACGTGACAGATATTGACGCTAAAAAGCAGCGTCAAGCGTCAGCATGAAAAAGCACCTATAGAGTTGGCGTGAATACGAGTGAGACACTAGAGAAAGCGCGTGTAACGGAAGATTAACCACCAAAACGAATAATTTTTCACTACCACAATAGATAAACTTATCTATTTTAGACCACCTGCTTCGAGAAAATTGATTTCATAACAATGAACCATTTCGGGTTTTCACTGTACTGAAAATCTTACGTTTAATTTACGTTTTTTTATATTTACAAAATGAAATCCATGTTTGTAATGCTTTTAAAACATGGATTTTACATTTGCAACGTCCGAGGCGCTGGAGTTACACTCGATATTTCGACTCGGGGATATAAGTGATTTATTTGTGGTAAAGAAATGATCCAATTGCTACAAATAAATAAGGGCTTCAAATATGTGTTGTGATGGTGGGCTGGAGATGACCAGTATTTGAGGGCACCTGTAATGTGTATTTGTGATAATTTGTGCTTAATCTATTGTTCTTATATTTTCTTGACTACCTACTTAAAACTAGTATACTTAAATCTAGGACTAAAATTCTAATAATGTTTATGTTTTGCTTAAACAACTAATTACTATTGTACTTATTACTACTCTATTATCTATTGATTTAAAAACTATTACTTATTTATGTTTCTATTTAATATGACTTATACCTTTTGTATATACTTTTGGGTTTATTTTTCTTATGATAAACATTATTAACTTCCCGCTAAGAAAATTGTAAATTTTCAAAAATTCGGGAAGTTATTGGTTTCGGTCCGATTTACGAAAATCGAATTTCCATCAGATGTCGACGTTTCGAGGTTCTAGGAAGCTATCCTGACTAATTTCACGATGATGTCCGAGTGTATGTATGTGTGTACGTACGTACGTATGTATGTATGTAAATATTCATAACTCTTGAACGGATGAACCGATTTTGATCGTTGAGGTGTCATTCGACGCGGCTTGTTAATGTCTTGAGGCCGTAGAAATTTGAACTTAATCGGTAGGGTGCGTTCAGAGATATTTCAAAAATAAAATTTTTTTAAAAATGTTTTATTTGGATAACTTCCAATTTGCTCGATGGATTGATTCCAAAATCTAATCAGCTCTAAAACTCTATAAGCCGCGTCGAATGCCACCTCAACCATCAAAATCGGTTTATTCGTTCAAGAGAAACCGTTGACGAAAGAATTCAAAAAAAATTTTTTCCTTGGTTTTTTTGAAATTTCTCAAAAACGGCTGAATAAATCAATTTCAAAATTCGACCAGCTTTAGAACTTGATAAAACGCGTCGATTGCCACCTCAACCATCAAAATCGGTTAATTCGTTCGCGAGATATCGTGGAAGAAAGAAATGCTAAAAAATGGTTTTTTACAAAACAATGGCATACAAAAGTATTTGCGAGCTCGAAGAGCTCGAAAATATATTCACAATAATGTTTTCGAGCTCAGCGAGCTCGAAAACAGCGGGAAGTTTTGGGGCTGGCCCGCAGGGTCAACTGACAGACCGATTTTTTTCTTTCGAAAATGACGTATTATTATTTATTTATATTTATATTATTGTGTTCATTGACTTTTTAGTTTAAGTTGAATGAATATAGCGAGATTAAAATTATATGGATGTACGGTATGAGTATGTGAATGCGCGCCCGAGCGAAAATTATTCTAAGTCCTGAGCAGGCAAAGTCATTCATTTCATTTTCTATCCGTCCGCCCGGATTACCGTCGCTTGCACGGCTAAGTTCTCGGGACTTAGTATTTACTTAACAGCTTAAACGAATCCTTCTCTTTTAAATTCAATTTTACATTTGATAAAATTAATTTCTCTCGATTTCCTTTGACTTTGTAACTCGGGACTTAGAAAATATTTCACAACAGTGTACTCTCGATGTCAACAACAGAGGGCGAAGGAATTTATTCCCGTCCACAGCTACAGCGGATAGATATAATGATGATAAAACCGCGCATTTAAGCCCGTAGAGGCAACCTAGTTCTCCAGAGACGTTGTCTGAGAAGACCATTCCCGGACAACTAACGGAAACTCTCGTACCAGGCGTCCGACCGGACCAGGTAAGTGCAGTTTTTCATTTCTCATGGAGGGTTGAGGGACTCCACCCTGAGGCCTTCTGCCAAGGGGTGGTAGGTATTTGTGAGCCGAGTAGGTGAGGGCCTGTTGGAGACCATCCACTTACCCTCATGGGGGGGGGGGGAAAGGAACGTGTGTAGGGCCGACGGGGTAGTCGACCAGACTCCCCTGAAGCAACCAGGAAGGGGTAGGCCGCGATATTAGGCCGCGTAAATTTTGGCAAAGGATGTGTGTTTGCGTGTATTTTGTGTGTTACGGGACCGCGTGGGGAATATTAATAACCAGCGACATTTTGTTATTAACCCGCGTTAAAAAATTATGGATATTATTTATTGTAAGGGTAGTAGAACTGAGCATCGGAGCTCATGTAAAAAGGTTTTTGTTTTGTTTCTTGTTTAAATAAAGTTTGTTTATTGTTTATTTATAAAACTGTCTATAAATTAAAAACCCCTTTTGAACCCTGGACTCCGGCGAGCTAAACCGAGCAAAAAGGGGTAACGGTTTTATTTGAAATTATCAATGTGGTGATGTATAATTGATAACAAATTACTTATTCATCTAAGTTCTGATTTTTCTGGTATTTAAAATGATTTGTCTTAATTAATTCGGCTTATATTTAATGTTTAATTAATAATTTAATTTAACCCGTTATTTAACTCGTTACAGTGTAATAGGGTGTTTAAAAAAAATCGACTTTTGTTATATCTTTAAATGGCCAGCAAATTCTCTCAGAGGAAGCCAAAATAAAGACCTCGTCAAATCATGAGTTCTTAATTTGACGATTTACAGGTCACGGATTGTAATTTTCTATTTTCCTTTTAAATAACATAGGAAAAAAAGGTTTTTAACTTTAGAATTTTTTATCTTTGGATTAAATTAACTTTCAGCAATGATCATTTCGGGTTGTTATATGAAATTAAACGCTTTACAAAAAAGGTATCTTGTCATTTTATCATAAAAATTGATTTCTTCCCAACTTATTCGAAGTCAAAATTTGATTTTCATCGAATTTGAGGGTTTCTCTCAACTTTCATCATTATGTAGTAAAAAAAAACCACATATTTATACCTAAGACATAGGAAGTGTTGTAAAAAAATCAAAAACAAATATTTTAACAACAAATTATATATTATATTCTAACATGCTGTGAAAATTGAAAGTTATTAATTGCTTAACTGTTACATTACGGCTGTTTTACTACAATTAGGATACCTCTTTCTATATTTTTTAAGAACTTGTAATAAATACTGAAAATCTTCTTCATTCTTTGTAAGAATTAGATTATACTCATTTATAAAAGATACACCACGTTCTGCTATATCATTTATAACTCGGACTTTACTTAAAAACAAGATAGCTTTCTGGTAACTCTCATTAGTTGGTCATAATAAAACCGGCAGAGGGATCACAAAATCGATAACCAATTAAAAATCAGATCAGAATTGATCGTTTATACAGAGTAGTTGTCAACAATACCTTTTTACTAAACATTATGAATCCATCACAATGTTTTTTTGTCACTAATAGGGGAGACCGGGGCAAGGAGGCCCCCATAAGCCGGTTATTACTTTTTATGGCTTCCAACCATCAGATCACTTTACTTTTGTCCTATTTTGAACAAATTTGTAGACATTTTGCCGAAACTCTAAAAAAAAATTTTTTTCGGGGCAAGGAGGCCCCTCTCCAAAAAATGATAAATTTTTTTTTAATTGTTGTCATCGTAAAGAACGTAATTATTTTTCTTGAATACTATTTTTACTTTCATATGACTCAAAAAAAATTTCACGATTAGATTAATTAATCATTATTATTTAAAAAAAAAATTCTATATTTCTTATTTGTCATTATTTTTAACCCGAAAAACGTGTTTTTTAATTTCTTAAATTATGGATAGTTTTACTTTATTTTAAAAATTTATCAACTAAAAAATAGTATATTACACTACAAGGGAAGAAAGTTGAAATTCCTGCCCTGTGTGATATGATGCCCGAGGCGAAGCCGAGGGCATCATGACACACAGGGCAGGGCTTTTAACTATCTTCCCGTGTGGTGTATACGATTTTTCTTTATACCTGGTCGAAAGTACGTTTATTAATTACATTTTTGAATACTATAAACAACACAACCACGTTCTGCCTTCAGCTGACAGGTCGGCCATGTTTTTTTTATTTGCTCCCTATTGACGCGCCTCTTTCGGACATACATAAAACTTTAATTTTTTTCCGTCTCCCTTTTTTTTTTTGTTGCGTTTTTGATGCCTGCCCCGCGACATTTGAAAGCACGAGCGAAGCGAGTGCGTCTGGTCGGCGGGGGCAGGCATCAAAAACAAAACAAAAAAAAAGACATAATTATACTTATAAAAAATAAAAATAAAAAATAATTATTTTTTTTCGAAAGAAATAAATTTATGCCTATGAACAAGATTTTTTTCCTGCCAATAAATAATATATAAATGAATACATAATCTTTCAATAATTAACCTCGCCTCTGCATCAAAATCTTTTATCACCTCATCCTCGTCCATAGAGTCATCAGATGATACTTTTTCAGTCATTTTATTATTGCAAGTACACTGTTTACTTAAAATATCACAAACAACGAGACACGAAAACACTGACGTACATATAAATAAAGCAACGATCTATGATGTTATCGTCAAAAATTTTATTGATAAAGTGGTAGACGTTCAGTAGATGGCAGCAGCCGGCTGTTTCCGTAGGCACGAAAAAATTTTTTGCTCCCGGCGATGTAAGTGGGGCGCGTGTAACTCCACTAGGAGAGGGAAATGAGACTTTAGGCCTTAAAATTAGGGAGGGAAGTGCGTACTTTCGACTAAGGGATAAAGAAAAAATCATTTTTATTTTTGAATATTTTTAGTGACCAAATTTGCCTCAGACATAGAGAATCAGATGAAAACATGAAAAAATCATTCGACATTATTGAGACAAATCGCTTTTTCACTTTGCGATTTTTACCAGCAGCCACCGGAATTCGCGGGTTGAACCCTGGATTAGGCTGGCCTCTAACAAATTTTATTTTACTTGGACAGAGCAGTGGGCTGGGGTTCTTGCAAAGCAAAGACCCGCACTTATTCAAACTCGGCAACGTATGTTAAAACTTATCAACTTACCTCACGGCTTATGATATTATAGAGTATTCTTATTGATGGTCAAATTACTATTTATAACTTAATTAATAATAATTTTATTAACTATTCAAGAGTCTTACCAGTAAAATAGGATATGGATAGGATGAACAGATGATAGATAAAATTAATGATTAACAATTGCAATGATTGTTTATTGCAAATTATAATAATAAAAATTACTTACAAAAAGATGCAAGCGCTGGATATAATGTAGATAGCACAGTATAGTTTTATGTTGCGAGTATATTGCCGATAACGTACAATAATATTTAATTAAACTAACTTTATTTATAATAATTAGTAAACTTGGACAGTAAAGTATGATCACAAGAAAATTGCTAGTAATACAAACTGTAACGCTAATTAATTTCCCGATTTACAAAGTAATTGTCCGTATTCACAAAATCGCAAGTGAATTGCTAGTATATGACAGTAGTACTAAATTATACGTCTTATTGCTAATTGATCCAGGATCGAAATATCTCCTCAATGATTTTGGGTCTAGGACCTGCCGGTGAGCTCTGTCTTCACTCCACCCTTACGGACATGCGTCGAGGTAAAGACTCGTCATGTGACCACGGCACTATGACGTACAATATCAGACGGCAACGAGACGAGGAAAATTGGGAACCGCAAGGCTGAGGACGAAGATGACAATTCACATTGTCTCAACATATTGTCATAGGGCACTCCGATGTTGTACTCTGTACTCAAAGCACCAGGGACGTAAGACGATGAAATACTCAGCAGTTGCGTGGATTGAATCGTATCCGTAACCACGGATCCATTGGTTGGAGATCATGTAGGCTAAAGGGTAGATCCAACCGGCGGCAGTGTTAATTCTTGTGTGGCAGGTATATTTGTTTGTCAAGTAAGTTATGTCAGTATTTGGATTGTTTTCTTTGGCTACTGCTACTGCGTAGTACTCGAGGGTTGGAAAGTTGTAGACATTGGACATAAAAAGCACTAGACTGTACATCAAACCGACCGTGTAGACATTCCCGGTATCGAGAACCGCAACATCTGCAATGCTGTAATTCACAAGTAATTATTAGTCTTTTATTGGGGTGTCATTTCCCGGGTCAAAAAATGAGATCTAATTTTAGTCTAACCGGACTGCATTTGGACTAATTGATCTGTATTTGAACCACTTGATCTGTTTTTGATCTTTTATAAAAATTTGAAGCTGTTTTTGCTTTGATGATTATTTCCCGGATATAATTAACAATAAGATGAATTGGAATTGACAAAAATTGTAGGGAATAAAATTGTCTACAAAAAAGTTTCCATGACATTTTGTGATAAGTCTGATGATTTCGCTGGAAAAGTGATAAGATCTCGAAATTTACTATAAATTTGACTTCAAGCTGCATTCTTAAATCCTTTGATGGTTACTGGTTTCTCCTCTATTTGATACCCGGGAAAAAATGATTTTGCCTAATCATATATGATTATATATGTTCATATATATGATCATATATGATTATATATAATCATATATGAAGTTATATATAATCATGCATGATTATATATGGGGTCATATATAATTATATATAATTATATATGACCCCATACATAATTAGATCTGATCATACCTGGCTGTTATAAGCCCATATATAAGTCTATATATAATCAGATCTGATTATATATAAGTCTATATATAATTAGATCTGATCAGATCTGATTATATATAAGTCTATGTATAATTAGATATGATCATACCTGGCTGTTATGACCCCATATATAATCATACATAAGTCTATATATGATCAGATCTATTTATATATAAGTCTATATATAGTTAGATCTGATCATACCTGGCTGTTATGTCCCATATATAATCATGTACAAGTCTATATATGATCAGGTCTGATCATATATGAGTCTATATATAATTAGATATAATCATACCTGGCTGTTATAACTCCATATATAACCATATATGAGTCTATATATGATCAGATCTGATCATCTATAAGTCCATATATAATTAGATATAATTATACCTAGCTGTTATAACCCCATATATGATCATATATAAGTCTATACATGATTAGATCTGATCAGACATGATTGATACAAACCCATATATAATTAGATATAGGCCTATATATAATTAGATCTGATCAGACGCGACTGATATAAACCTATATGTAGTTATATATGTCTATGATTAAATCTGATCAGATTTCATTGATATGAAACCTATATATATATATATATATATATATATTAAATAATATGACAATTTTTTAATATCAATGTTATTAAATTTTTATTCTGTCAACTATCAATCAAACTTAAATCCCCAATACTTAAAAAATGTTCAAAGGTTTCGGCAGTAATTTAAAAGTATAAAGTATCAATTTGATTATTTGAGTTAAGTAATGCCATAAACGTTTCTTAATTGTAAGTGTATAACAGACTAGAGGATCAGACTACAAACCATCGATAACCAAAGTTAAGCAGCATCGGCGTTGGACATTAATTGGATGGGTGACCTCGTAGTAAAATAATTGTCGATGGTTAATAATTTTTTTTTTTTTTTTTTATTTAATTGTAACCGACATTGATATTGATGAAGACAATAAATCCTAATTAAACTACTTAATTAATAATTTACAGATATTCTAAATGAGATTCTACAAATGACTATATTCGTTCATGCATGATTATATATAATCATATATGATCATGTATAAACAGATCAAGTTATGTATGATCAGACCTGGCCAATTTTTGGATCTGATCATATATAGACAATTATGCATGATCATATATGATTAGGCAAAATCATTTTTTCCCGGGTACCCAATTTCTTACCGTCATCTTATCACACATCAATTTCAGGCTTTGAAGTGACATAAGGTTTCATCCTCTTGATCAAGCAAATCCTCACTCCCAAAATAGAAATATAAGAATGCAATAAGAAAGCTACTTCACTAGCTTCGATCAAACATCGGAAGGTTCCTTCGTACCCAGCATAAGGATCTGCGTTGGTACATCTTCCTCCAGGGATTTCTCCGATACAATGTTGGTCAGAATTGTAACCCAATGGGTTGTAGCGATCGACCAGGGAGTTAACTGTGCATGAAGGTCCGAAATTGTTTCTCGTCAGTTCTTTGTGAGTGTTGCAGTCGATTACTTTGAGACCACCGTGCTTCATCAACCTGTGAATAGGAATTATCCAACCAGCTAGAGTCTCGGTTCTGGCTATAGAGACCTTTTTGCCTCGAAGATCATGCAGGGATGAAACGTCACTTTAAGTCCCTTTCTTAATCACCGCTATTGCCATTACCCATACGCCTTTACTCGTGTCTGATTCATCGTCTTCTTCATTAGGAAATTCACATGTGAATGGTGCTAATTTTAACCAGTTGTACATTTTCCGACAACAAGCACGCATCACTTACTCCTTTGACTCAGCCGGAAGATTTGCACGAAGTTCTTTTTTCAAATCCGGAATAACGTATCTCGTCAAAGCCATTTCAACGCTGCCAACCCAAAACGCATTCCAATCTTGAACATTCTTTGAAAATTCGTCTCTTATATAAAGCTGCTTCATCTCTTTAATGTAATTTCCGCTAGTATTGCCATCAAAAGTTTGACTGAGCGTTATTACAATAAGTTTGTCCTTTTCAGCAATTTCTAACTTGAGCCAACATGATCGCGAACGGGTTTATCTTTCAAGTATTTCATTGTGTAGATCGGGTGGTTCTCATCAATGTCAGTTAATCCATTTTTTGTTGTTCGTACTGACAACTTGGCACGTTCCATATACATCTCACGGACACATTTTCTTACGAGTGGTTCTTATGCCAACTGAATAGCGACCATAACTTGCACGGCTTTTGAAATATCATCAGTTGATTGGAAACATTTTCCCATATAATCTTGTGCTACCACACTAGGTTCAACTGGCTCTTGATCAACTTCATGCCGCTGATAATTATCTCGCAAATTTTCAGCAAAGCGTTTAGGGGAGAGACCAAACTTTTTGGCAAAACGCGACTGCATATTGGATCTGAAGGCGATTGAGATCTACTTTCTGCATTATTGGGACTAAACTGTGGTAGCGACCAGCGATGAACGCTTCTCCAACGTTATCAAGTGTTCGGTCTCATGGTCCAGAAGCGTAGTGCATTTTTCTTTCTTAGAGGCTGCGTAACAGCTTACCGCAACGTAGTGAGGGCCGAATTGAGTGATGTCTCAGTCGGCTGCCAGCGAGAAGGCGTATCATTTTGAAAATTATGCTTTGTAGGTTGTACAGAAGACCAAAGTATTATTTCGATTAACACCAACGTTGACAGTGTTGACAGGTCAGTTGGGGCTCAGTAATGAGGGATTGGGTAAAAGTTGTCAAAATTATTTGAATTTGTGTTGTAATTGAAATTTTGATTGTTTGTGTTTTTGGAATTGTAATTGTTGATGTATTGACCTAAAAAACGATCTCTATTAATGCATTCTTACACCCTTTGATGGTTACTGGTTTCTTCTCTATTTTATACCCAATTTCTCACCTTCATCTTTAGCTTTAAATACTTAGAGAAAAATAGTGAAAGAAAAATAAATTTCATAAGGTCACTTGTAAATAATTGCAAAAAATTTCATTTACGTCCACAGTAATTCGATATTGGGTGACTGTATTTCCTGGAATAATTTGTATACCGACAGTACACATAGCCAGTAGTAAAATTGTATCCCATCCGAAGCCAGTTAATGAGCGTTGGCAAGACAACTTGAAGATGAATATAATATCCTCCTAACAATTTCAGCCCGACAACTAATTGAAAGGCACAAAAAATTAACCAGATGATGAGCCAAGGTAGTAACCATCCTCTGACACGTTCATTATTGCCGATCAAAATACACGGTGCGGAAACAATCATCACAAAAAAGTAGACGATAAAAAATTCTCTGACGGCTTCTAAAGAGAGGTTCACATCTGCTTCAAAAAGTGAATTATAAAGTTGGGTGGAATCTCCTCCGTAAATTTAATAAACAATAAGTGTGATTAGAACAACACTCATTGCGACAGTGTAAAAAACTATCGCTTTACTTCCAGTTTTTATATTATTTGTTCAAATAATGGGCGACCAACACGACTCCAAAATCATCATTTTGACGGTTTATTTTAAAATTTAAACTAATAATTGATAATAAACATATTGAAAATGTAGTCAAACCCTAACCGCACCCACTCTGTCCAGTAGTTCGATTACATCGGGCAAATTTTCACTCCCAAAATAGCGTCTTCGAATTCCTTTCCCAAATAAGACGCTTAAGTCTGGTCCTTTTTGGGCAATGATATGAAATCTCTTGCATTATCCGAGAACAATAAATTATGAGAGTTTCCAAATTTAGGAGAGCTTCCGAATAAATCGAAGACCTCAAACGGCCTGACCGCTGACGGGTCGTTCCAGTCGCTATAAGTGTTGGCATTATAATTTGAATTTGAATCCACTTGCTCTCTATTCTCGTCACGAAACCGTCCGTTTGTTTCATCCCAAACACTACGTATCCTTTATTATTGTAATTATTATTCTTATTGAACCGGTTATCAAATCGATCATTTCCATTGGGTAAGTAATATCCAGTTCAGGTTGAATTGACAACGAAGTCCTTGCTGAATAATTTAACAGCTTTTCCAAAGAACTTCTGGTAAAATCACTTGAATTCGTGTTATAGTTGTAATTTTGATTGTTATTGTTCTTGTAATTATAATGGTTGAGGTATTGACCTGAAAAATAAATTATAGTCAGTTGCATTTTAATGTTTTCATAAAATGCGTACGTTATTTATTTATTTTCAAATGAGTCCGATCTTAGAATTACGGATTGAAAAAACATTCAAAAAAATAAAAAATGGTTTTTTCTTGTGTCACGTAACGATTTGAATCAGTTCTAATTAATTAGTTGTAAGGATAAATATTTAAATTTAAGTTTGAATTCGAATCGTTACGCGGGCATTTCACCATCACGCCGGCACAGAGACAGCTGTCTGCTCGCAAACTAGCGCATGTATGATTTAATTTTAATTTATAATTTAAAAATATTAATCAATAGTATTTACTAGTTTTAAGTTTATATTTATGATTTGGAGGTATTTGGGCGGCATAATATGCAATTACATTGTGCCCCAATAATTAATTGTATTTTTTCGTCTCCGGGCGGAAAGCGTCAACTTTCGTCCCGCTGTGCAAAACGAAGTTGCCGCTTTCCGCCTCCGTCGAAGAGAAAAATAGTATACGCATCTTGGGAAATAAGAAAGCCTCAGATCACATGTTTGTTGACTACATGTGATCTGAGACATTTCTTACTTTACTTCCCTAGGTTTGTAATATACTGTTATTGTGTTATCGTTTTTGATTTACAATTAACTATCGTTAAGTTTAAAGTTAATTGAATTATTAATTTCACCGGGTGAATTGTTCATTCGTTTTTCGATTTGGTTTGATTCAACTTATCTGGGATCAACGTAGAGTAAGTACCCTGGAATTTTACTCAACGGGCATCACTTGATGACCCCCGATAGTTGTTGGTCGCCGCGGTAGACAAATTCACGTGTGTAAATAGCACACTGGTGAATATCAAAATTGATTTCATTATCATCCTGAGTGACACATTTTAATTATCACATGATTAATTGAAAATTTATCGTTGGTATTCTTCTGTTTAATTATTGCTGATCATTGGGAATTGCGTTTATAGATATATATATGTATATCAGACTGTTTCAAATTAAGCAACTATTTTTTTTTTTTTTTGAAGAACTTTGAAATATTGAAAAGATATCTTAAAATATGGTTACAGTTAAAATTTGAGCTATTAATATTGATATTTAGAGGGGGCTGTTGATAGTTTTCGATTTTTTATTTAGTAACAGTAAAAAAATACATAACTTCCGAAAAAATCTAGATACAAAATATCTCTTTTGAAACATTTTGTAGCAAATTTACTGATCTGCAAAAAAGGTCTTCTGTGATTTTTCGATAAATTCAACCATTCACAAGAGAGTTTCTTGTACCAAGTCGTTTGAACTAACTCTATAGTATTTGATATAACTCAATAACTTTTTTCATTTAAAAAAAAATAGAAATTATTCAAGTCATTGAAACTGTTGATACAATAATGATTTTTGTTTTATATAAAATAATTAAAAATTTCACTCAAAGTAAATTGTAAGGTGATTGAAAGTATGAATTTTCAGTTAAGTCAAAATTTCATAAAAGCAAATGAATTTTAGTGTTGAAAGTTTTATTTTTGTAGGTCCGTTGAAACTGTCCTTGCAATTGATTCAATAAAAAATCGAATTGTTTGAAGTTGCTGTATTGCATTGATCCAAAAAAACAGTAATCTGCATCAAGTGAATATTGCCTTTAATTATTTTATCAATAATTGATTTTTAAAAAAATTTTTTTTCTCACGTATTTTTTTATTTTTGATTTTATTTTTATTATTATTATTATTATTATTATTATTATTATTATTATTACTATTAGTATTATTATGATTTTTTTTTTAATATTGGGACAATTACATTATATTATTATTATATTATATACATTACACCTTACAAATAATTCTGACACACTCAGTTTTTAGTGAAAAATTAAATAATCGTAGAATTGGTATCCGGAGGAATCGAACCCAGCACCTTACGCGCGAGAGTCAGGCGCTTTACCGCTACGCTACGGGACCAGTAGGAAAGTTTGAGTTTAGTTGTGCTTCTAGTACTTTGTTCTCGTATTGAATGGATATATACAGTCAATTGCTTATACATTTATCTAAACGTGATAAATATGTGACTCTTTTTATAAATAAATTTTTTTATTTAACCGATAATATAAAGACTTTCATTTAAATATAGTTCGATATTTTGTAACGAATACATTTATATTCTTGTCGAATATTTTTCAGTTTTAATGTGAGTGCGTCAAATTATTCCTACAACCTCATTGGATTCTCTCTCCAAGAAACTCGTCGGTTGACACGACACGTTCGGTATTATAGGAAACTACTTTTGTTTCATTGAAACATGTGAAGTTGTCAAACTCAACGTTTCAAGAGTTTCAGTTAAATTTCTAAAAATTGAAAAGTTTGCTTCAACAATTTTTCATTTTTAAATCAAGAACATCCAAACTTTAATTAATATATATTTTACCATTCGTTCAAATGTTAATTTAATTACGATCAAACTTAAAAACTTTAATATAAACGCTTAATCAATTTCTAATAATCTAGTAGAGATTTTCATTCAATAAAAATGATTTTCTTGAGACAAACTAGTTTTCGTTAGTTCTAACGAATTTGGTTTCACTGAAGAGGAAATTTGTCGAACTCTTAGGGAGTTTGATGTCACTACCTTATTTTTTACAGTGTTTGAATATTTTATTTTACCACGTTTTTATTAACTCGCTTTTATGTATATCTGTTCGGGCGGAATTTTGTAATTGATTTTTAAGTAACTTCCCGATGAGCTAGAGACTTGAAATTTGGAACATAGCTCAGAATCAGATGACAATGCAAGAAAATGAAAAAAAAAAAGAAGGAGAAGCAGTAAAGGAGGAAGAAAAAAACGAAAAAGAAAAAAAAATGAACAATAATAGAACAAAAAATTCATATTCGTTTGTTCATCTATTCGGTAAAAATTTATATAATCAATTTCAAACTAACTTCTGGATGAGTTATATTCTTAAATATAGCTGACAAATAGATGACAGATAAACAAACAGACATGAGTTTTATATTAGTTTTCAACGGATTATTGAATAATTTAGTGTATAAATAAGAAAATTATACATGACATGTATGTGTAATTTACAATTATATTCAAACATTAAAAATATTCTTTTTATATATAAAAAAATTTTTCATGCTTAAAAATGCACGTATCCTGAATGTTTATAAGTTTCAAAAATGATTTATGGTTCATTTAATATTATTTTTTATTAAATTTAATGTTAGATATTACAGTTGTTAAATTAAATCTTAGTCTGCAGATCTATTCCTAGCAAAACTCCACATCTAATTATTAATTGTCAATCATCAGTTGTAAGTTCTTTAAAAAAATTATTTAAATAAAAAAAAATAAATCACAATTGAATAGTTCGATATCTTATTGGTAGGTAGATATAACGATTTTCTATTTTAGATATGATCAGATGAGAAGAAACTGAAATACACCTGAAATTTGTTGCATGTCTTTGTCATTGTCTTATCAAGGTTGTTAAAATTGATTTCAAAATTTCACACACAATACCAAAAAGCAGAAAATAAATCGAAATAAAAAAAAATTTTTAATGTAGCTCCTTGAGCTCGAAAACTTTTTCGTGAATACATTTTCGAGCTCTTCGAGCTTGAAAATACTTTTGTATGCCGTTCTTTTCGAAAAAAATAGTTTTTTACCATTTTTTCTCCAACGATAATCTCTCAAACGAATAAACTGATTGAGACGGTGTAGTACGGAACTTAATTTGACAGGATTAACCCAATAGAAATTATTTTATTAATTAAAGAATGTACATAGTAAATGACAGATTTTAGTTAAATCATGCTGTGAAAAATTTTCATGAATTATTTTTGACGTTATAAAAATTATATAATATTTGAAGCAGTTACTAATTATGATTATTGTGAGTTTAAAAATAATTAAATATCAATTTGAAGGCCGGAAGATATGCATTTGATGACAATTTTAGGACTTTTATACAAAAGCGGTCAACTACTGGTGCCCGGTCAACTACTGGAGCATTTACCCTATTTTCATAGGTATTCAAAATTCCCAATCATAAATTTTCAGGACTACCTGTAAGAAGTTTAGAATTTGTATGTGATTTTAAATCTTCATAAGGCTCAGAGAAATTATTTTATACTTTTTAGTCCGTTTTAAAAACGTGGTATATTAAAAATTTTTTTTTATTTCGATAGTTATTTTCTGCTTTTTAGTATCGTGTGTATGAAATTTTGAAATCGAATTTAAACACCTGGATGAGATAATGACAGAGACATGTGACAAATTTCTGGTTTATTTCAGTTTCTTTTCACTTGATCATGTCTGAAATAGAAAACCGTTATATCTACTTACTAATAATATATCAGACTCATTTTTTTAAAAGATTTATAATTAAAAATATTAAATCAAATCAAAACTAGATAGATATTTATATAAATAAATTGACTTACTTGTGCCTTGCATGAGCTTTGTGGCTTTCTCGTTGTTGTTTTGTTGTTTGCTGTAGATTCGACTTGTATATCAACTACCTAATCATTTCAATTTAAATAAATTATTTTTATTTTATTTCACACGTATTAAGTGGCTACCAGCCTACACTAATTCAAACCCGATTAAAACATTATTATTAAGTGGCTACCAGCCTACACTAATTCGAACCCGATTAAAACATTATTATTAGGTGGCTACCAGCCTACACTAATTTGAACCCGATTAAAACATTATTATTAGATGGCTACCAGCCTATACTAATTTGAACCCGATTGAAACATTATTATTAGGTGGCTAACAGCCTACGCTAATTTCTAACTCTATTTTTAAATTGTGAACACTCACTCGAGAATCTTCCACATACTAACAATAATCTAACTTCGGTATGTCTGCGGGTGTATAAGATGTGACTCTACCTGGTGAGAGTATTGGGGGTCGTGCCGTAACTGCATATATCTTTGTTGTCCTCTAGCCCCACTATTCCTAGTTGGTCTATGGGAGTGCGATTGACGTCACTCTGACGTCAGAGGTATGCGTCCCAAGTACCTGCAACTACGAGCTTGGGCTATGAGAATAGCCGCTGCTTACAAGATATCCTAATTTAAAAATTCTCAAAAATAATATTTTTACCTACATGTTCAAATCTGCTATTCTTAGTTTAAAATTTGATTTAAATATTTTGGTTTTATTATGATTCTAGTATTGGATATATATGCAAGTTAAGATTTAAACTCTATACTTTTTCTGTTTCATTCACAATTTAAATTTGTTGTTTTGACATTCAAAATACTCCTGTTAAAATTTTAGTTTTATAATTTTCTTATTTGTTACTTGAACTGAATATTCCAAATTATCGTGAGTAAATTTTAATTTTCATATTGCGTTCTGTAAAAGTTGGAAATATCTGGTTTGGTTTTATTTTCCGAGAAAAAATTCTATTGACAAAGAGTGAGTCACTTAATATACTTCAAATATTTCTATTATTATTTGCTTAGGCCTGACTGAATGCAGCTTTTCGGCTGCACTCCTATCTTGGATAGGTCTTAACTTTCTCTTTTAATTGCTTTTAAAGTACTTTTAACAGTATTGTATGGGAAACTACTATGTTCGTTTAAAATAATTTTAAAATAATATTTGAAAGAGAAATAATAATATTAAAGAATATGTCCCAATTGTCGGACATAACATTAATTTGTCTTCTTTATCACAGTCACAATTTTTTTTGACAATAATAAGGCATTGTATTATGTATTATGAGTTGATATTCAAAATTTTTAAGTGACGTTTAAAAATCTATATTTTCACCGAAAATTTCCACTTTGTTAGGAATTCCACCGTGAATTTTCATGAAATTTCTTTAGAGCAATTAACAAATAACAAATGTTACTGAAATTTCAGTTATTATCGTAAGTGAATTTGCAAAACTTCATCACACACTCTAAAACCAAGTGTGTTACAAGTGTATTATTTTATCACATATTAAATGTGTTCTATGTTTAAGGCCATAAGCGAAACTATAGTTTTTTGTAGTCATTTAAAACACGTTCCACGGTGTATTAAATATCTATAGATTGCTTATGGCGTTTCGATGATATTTGGGAAGTGTGCTAATTTTGACTACCCGGGAAAAAATGTTTTTATAAAATTTTATAAAATAATATAAAATTTTACACAATTTTATAAAATTTTGTAAGATTTTATAAGATTTTACAGCAAAATTTTATAAAAATTCATACAATTTTATAAAATTTTATAATATTTTATACAATTTTATAAAATCTTATAAAATTTTATAAAATCTTCTAAAATTTTATAAAGTAAGATCTGAGTAAGGAACGTAATAAATAAATGTAATTTTATAAAATTGTATGACATTTTTTTTTATAACAATTTTTTATATACAATTTATAAAATTGTATAAAATATAACTAAATTTTATAAAGTTTTACACAATTGTATAAAATTATATAAAATTTTATACAATTTTATAAGACTGTACAGCGGAATTTCATAGAATTTCATATAATTTTATATAATTTTATCAAATTTCATAGAATATTATAAAATTTTGTAAAATTTTATATGGTAAGATCTTAAAAGGGAAGTCATAATTAGATAAAATTTTATATAATTGTACGAAATTTTATAAGATTTTATGAAATTGTATAAACTTTTATACGATTTCATAAAATTATATAAATTTTTATACAATCTTATAAAATTTTATAAAGTAAGATCTGAGTGAGGGAAGTAATAAATAAATGAAATTTCATATAATTGTATGAAATTTTATAAAGTTTTATCCGATTTCATAAAATTATATAAAATTTTATACAATCTTATACAATTTTATATAATTTTATGAAGTAAGTCCTTAGAAGAGAAGCAATATTTAGATGAAATTTTATAAAATTTTATAGTTTTGTCCGATTTCATAAAATTATATAAAATTTTATACAATCTTATACAATTTTATATAATTTTATGAAGTAAGTCTTTAGAAGAGAAGTAATATTTAGATGAAATTTTATAAAATTTTATACAAATTTATACAATTTTATAAAGTAAGATCTCAAAAGGGGAGTAATAATTAGATAAAATTTTATATAATTGTACGAAATTCTATAAAATTTTATAATATTTCATAAAACTTTAGAGAACTTGATGCCACTATTGCATCTAGTGTAGAGTAGCATTTTGTAAAATTTGATAAAATTTCACACAATTTTATAAAGTTTATTACAAATTATTATAAAAATTGTTAGAAATTCGAAGTAAATAGATAAAATTTTCAATGGCCATAAAAAAAAAAATTTCATTTTTGCGGGCAAAATATGGTGATAAACAAATATGAAAATTATATTATAAAAAATATAATTGACTACCTAAATATATGCAGGGTACCCCCAGAAAAATGTAGAAAAAAAAAAAATTCTGAATATTGAATAAGTTTGATTTTATTAATATTTTTTGTAAGTTATTTACATTAAGAAAAATTATATTTTACACAATTATTGGATGCAAAGGAAGATAAAAAAGTTTTTAATAGTTTTTATCATAATACAAAAGTCTTTAACATTTTTCGACCGGCACTCGATTCTTGAAAAAGTTTAACGAAAAAAATTCAAAATAATGCTCAATTATATTTACAAAAGTAATTTTGGGATGGTTATAATAGATTTAAACAAAAAATTTTTTTTTATAATATTTTAGAAGTACCTCGTTTTGCCTACCCCCGCCACCCCTTTCTCTTACATATTTATATATATATATATATATATTACATAATGTGATAATTTTGAATTTAATGTTTTTAAACTTTTATTTTGTCAACTAGCAATTCAAATTAAATCGTCGTTACTCAAGAAAAAGTTCGAAGGTTTCGCCATTAATTCAAAAATAAAAATCATGAAAAATCAATAAATTTAATTAATTTTAAAATTTTATGTCCATTAAACAGTCGATAGTTGAATTATTCAAATCTTTTTTTTATATATAATTATAAATTAATACTATAAAATATGGCTGATAAGAATTCATGAGTAATCATAAATAGAGCCATGAATGTTTCTAAGCTACAAGTGACCAATAGACGAGCGGAGCAGACTACGATTCTTCAATAACAAAAGTTAAGTAGCATCGAGGTTGGCCATTAATTGGATGGGTGACCCGTCCCGGAAAAAAAAAATCGTTTTATAAAACTTTATAAAATTTTATAAAATGTTAGTACTAAAATTTTGTAAAATTTTATAAAATTGTACAAAATTTTATAAAAACATTTTTTCCCGGGTACACACTTGGTTTTAGAGTGGCATGAGCATTCAAGTTTAATACATGAATTTTAATATCAGCAACATAATTTTTCAAATATTTCTTTTGAATTTTAAAATGAGAAACATTTGAATTTTCAATATTTCATCTGAAATTTCAAAACCACCAACTGAATTTCAACGTACAATTTTTGAATTTAAAATAAATTTTTCTATAAAATTTAAAAATGATTTTTTGTAGATTTTGCAAAAATCTAACTATTGTATCTGTCCTCATGACGCAACTTTACAAAAATTTTAACATTTTCTATCTATTTCAGTCAAGTAGGTTCCAAAAATACTATTGGTGAAAAAATTTATATACACTGAAAAAAAAAATACTGTTTTCAAGTATCTGCGTGTTCGAATCCTCCCGAGAAAATTATTTGTTTAATCTCAGTAATAATGTACTCCAACTAAGAATATTTTCTTAAAATAAATATAAAAATTCTTAAATCAAGAAAATATTACTTGGTTGGAATATATTTTTACTATGATTAGACAAATATTTACTCGGGAGGATTCAAACACGCAGATACTTGAAAACAGTATTTTTTTCTTTCAGTGTATGTATTTTAGGGTGCGTCATTTCGAAGTAACATTTTTTTTTTTAAGTGCATGTGGAAAAAATCATAGTTCAATACAAAAAAAAATTTTCGCGCAAGAAAAAAAATTCTATGTCGATTACAGACCTAGCTCATCGAAAAATTCGATTTTCCCATTTAAATAACACGGGAAAATATTTTTTTTTAGCTTTAAGTATTGTTAACTCATTAAACAAATCAATAGATCGACTAGACTAATACATAGTTTTGTAGGAAATTGAACGCTCAACAAAAAAAGTCTCTTATTATTTTTCGATAAATCCATCTGTTCAAAAGTTATTGGAGCTCGAAGTAAAGTTGGAGATCTTTTTACTTTACCGGCGAAACTATCAGACTTATCACAAAATGTTGTAGTGTCTTTTTTGTTGACAATTTTATTCTCTACAAATTGTTATCAGTAAAGTTTTTTTAAATTCCGCATTATTTTCTATTTATTTTCATTTCAATTTCAAGCTCTTAAAAAGTGGTTCTGATCGATTTCAAGAGCTCGACATTAAAATGGAAATAACTAGAAAACGATGCTGGATTTCAAAAAACTTTACTGATAATAATTTGTAGAGAATGAAATTTTCAACAAAAAAAAATTCTACAACATTTTGTGATAAGTCTGATAGTTTCGCCGGAATAGTAAAAAGATCTCCAACTTTACTTCGAGCTCCAATAACTTTTGAACAGGTGAGTTTATCGCAAAACGATGGAGACCTTTTTTGTAGAGCGTTCAATTTCCTACAAAAATATGTATTAGTCTATTCGATCTATTGATTTGTTCAATGAGTTAACAATACTTAAAGCTAAAAAAAAATTTTTCCTGTGTTATTTAAATGAGAAAATCGAATTTTTCGATGAGCTAGGTCTGTAATCGACATAGAATTTTTTTTCTTGCGCGAAAATTTTTTTTTGTGTTGAACTATGATTTTTTCCACAAGCACTTAAAAAAAAAATGTTGCTCTGAAATGAAGCACCCTAATATATATATATATATATATATTTTATTTAACTATTTTATAAACAAAAATTTCTATCAAATCGCTTGCGTTCTATTAATAAATTTAAATATATATTTATATATTTGTTATTTAATGCCACGGTCGTAAGCGAAATTATGAATTTATTTTCAAATTTTTAAAATATAAAATACTGTATTTTTTTTTAATTTCGAAGTAAACATTTTATTTAAATTTACAGTGATAAATTTTTATATATTTTTAGCAATAAATATGTGCTCTAAAAATACACTATTTTATATTTTAATATTTAGAAACATTAATTATCATATATTTTATAATTAATAGACATCGAGAATTTATGACCTTTGGATTAATTTTGACATTTAACTGATTTTTAAAACATGACCTAATTTACAAAATTTTGTTACTGGGAATAAAAAAAAATTAATTTAAAATTTATAAATTATTTTTATTTTTAATTTCTAATTAATCGACCTGCATAATTTTAAATTAAATGTGGTCAATTAATTTTACAAAAAGGTCATTAATTGAAAAAATTTCTGAAGCTAAACATGAAATATTTTTTAATCTTCAATGGCAATCCAATCCTATTTATTGTAATATTTGGCTAGCCTCTCTGTGCTAGCATCAATAATTACTTTTTATTTCAAAACGGTTTCGCCCCGAATATACTTGCTGGGCTCATCATATATTCGGGGCGAAACCGTTTTGAAAAAAAAAGTAATTATTGTTGCTAGCACAGAGAGGCTAGCCAAATATTACAATAAATAGGATTGGATTGCCATTGAAGATTAAAAAATATAAGTACACCAATCTAAAAATATATGAATGCATTAGCATTCATATATATTAAAATAACAAACAACAAATAACTAAACATGAAATCTTATTTTTTTTTTTAATTAAAAAAAATTTGAGTATTAATTGAAGTGATTAATTAAATAAAGAAAACAAAAATAAAAAGTTCTGTCGTACGACAGAATCATGATGCTGCTCGTAGCTGTAGTCGTAATCGCAATCATAGTCGTGGTCCTGCTGGAGCTGCTGGTGCTCCTGGAGTTTGTGCTGCTGCTGATGATAATGATAATTACGGGTGAGATAATCTTGCTGATAATCTTCTCGATGCTCTCGATTATTTGATTGTGGCTCATGTCACACGCAGTGTTCGAGAGACATCAGCAAGGGATTTACGTATTCAAAGCCTTCGAACTCCGACTGATCGATGTCTTCTATCACTTTCCTGGTAATTTATTTTTTTTTTTATTAGTGATAATTATTTTATTTTTTAAATAATAACTTGTGTTTAAATACTTACGGATCGTCGGGTGTTGAATGCACCGGCTCGTCGGTAAATTCGGGGGGGAAGTTCGCTAAATCCTGATCCGAATCTAGACGCGGTTTGTACGGTGGTGTCACTTGCTTTTGTTCCAACTGAAAATTATAAAATCAAGACTTTTATTAATTATTTATACTTTGGGACCTCAAGGACCTGGAAACGGGTACATACGTGGACGAGTATCCTCAATTACAGTTTGTTCAGTGGTTTCATCATCTAAATGAGCCTTCGGACTACCCTGTGGTGATGAATCAATCTGTGCTTGATCGCCATTGCGATCATTTAATTGCTGATCATGTGATTGTGATTGTTGTTGTAAACTTGAACAGGGTTTACGTAAATCTTTATGACATTTTTTGTGGACCAATAATTTACACTGGATGCATTTGAATCCTTGACGACCCAGTCCCCAAATTCGATCTTGACAAAGTGCGCAGAATTCGCGCTGTAAATTCTTAAATTAATTTAATACCTTACTGATATTTGAATAAATAATATTAACCCTTGCGGTTATACCGCATAACTGGGGCATCTCCAAAACCGTGAGGAAATAATAATTATTATTATGACAATTAGTTAAAAAATTAGTATTTAATACAATACTTACTCGGTTAAAACGTTTAGCTTGAAAAATATGACCATTGACTCTATAGAGTTTTCTCCATCGTTGTGCTCCTCGTCTGTATATTCTTCCTGTATTAAACAACACAAATAAAACCTTTTAAAAATTTTTTTATTTCAGTATTTCTTTTGTATTTTATTTAATAAATGCCCGAGAGAAATTGCTTCCTATTCAATTTCAAAATCAATATATAAAATAGCTTAAATTTTTTTCCTCGTTTTTATTTTATCAATTGAAAGTTAACTCTATTGCAGTTTTTAAAAGTAAATATTGATAATTATAACTTTTATGACCTGAAATTTTTTTTTTTTTTTTTTCAAAAACTGATTGAGAAAATTCGTGATTCTGAAGTTAACCGACGTCTAAAAATTTTTGGATTTTTTTTAAGCGAGAAATTATAAAAAAAAAAAATTTTCAAAAAATTGCAATTATAGTTTTTAAAATTTTCTACATGTGCATTTTTTTTAGTTTTTTTTTTTTATCTTTAATTTTAACTGTTGAAAAAAATCCCAAAAATTTTTAATTGTCTGGTAACTTCGGGGTCACAAAAATTCCAAACTGTCATAAATTAAAAATATCAATAAATTTTAATTAAAAATAATGTTTTATTTTTTAAAATTAAACCAACAAATTGATTTTCATGTTTAATTTTCAAATTTAATTGACAATGATCCTTGAAAGTTAATAAAATTTTCAACAGCCCGATTTATCGTAGGCTTAAAAATACCAATTAATAAAATTGATTAAAAAAAGTAAAAAAAAGTTGTGATAAAAATATAAATAATAGAAATTTTAATCAAGTCAATGACAATAGACGACACCTATACGCGGGCGAAAATTAAACGATGTAATATTCAAGTTGTTTTACACGAAAATTTGGAATAGTGCCAGCTACTAATTCACTCATGATAATTAATTGTCCTTTACAATAATAAATATAAAAAAAAAAGCAGTATAATATTAATAATACTCACGGTCTTCTCCCTGACATGGCACCCCAGGTGCTGGTGCTACATTCGGAAAGACTGTAACATAGTGAAGAAAATTTAAATAATTAGTAAACTGGGATCTTCAAGTTCTAATTATAATTAGAGAGAAATTAGAATGCTTAATATATAGTTTGCTAGATATTATTATATATATATTACGTGCTCTTATACTTGTAACTATTGACATAAGTTTAAGTATATGTATATATTTCTTGAAAGTTTATATAACATTTGATTATACAGGAAGTCGGGAGAAAACGATAGCAAAGTAACATAAATATATAAATATACATTTTAAAAAATTCCGTTACCGGAAAAAAATATGAAATCCATAAAAAATATCAATCATTAGTTTTTTCGGTTACTTGTAAAAATAACATCCAAAGTTGTGGGTTCGAATCCAGTTCAAGGTAAATTTTCTGTCCGACACAAAAAAATAATTTTTCAAATTTTACTAGTTCACCGACTTTTTTATATAAAATTTATTCATAAAATAAAATGTTTGTTAAAAAAAAACCGCATGATAAATGGATGCAAATAAAAAAAAAAAACGGGTAAATATAAATGATTAAGAAGCCCGAAAATAAGTCTTGCGCATATTCACATCTTGACTTGGTACTAAAGTTTAACCAACATATGTATATATTTGACCGAGGAATGAAAAGGGTGTGAGGGTGGAGTATCCGCATGGTTACATATCCTCTGGCCATGTGACCTAAAGTGCTTGGCTACGGCTACACCTCGCGTTAGCTTGTGTGTCCTACTTTGAGCTTTAGCATTACACTCTCACATCATTATGTTCTCACAACACAATACCTGCTATTACTATACTATTACAGTGCACTTGGTTGTATATATATATATATATATATATATATATATATATATATATATATAAATATATATGATAATGTACCATAGAGTTGAATGGCAACTGGTGGTGTTGTACCCTATCAGACGAAAATTCCGAGGACTAAAGAGAGAACGAGGTATTACCAGCAATTCTATTACTATGCTCGATCGACCGTATCATCCCTTGCTACGGATGTTACAGGAATCTGTTTTCTGTTTGTTACTCTTGTGCTTGTTCTTGTTCTTGCTGTTTGTGTTGGTTCCTCGTTTAATCATCTAAAGGGTAGCTATATTAAGACGAATGACCTAAAAACTTGCCACTTGTTTATCATATATAATGTATTGTTACTTTGATAACTAATGCTAATGGACATGGGAAATATATTACAGGGCTTTAAATGTCAACGAAAAGTGAAGTTCACTTTCCATTGACATTTTAGTTCAAAAAATTAATATGTTTTAAACTTCACTTTTCGTTGACATTTAAAGCCCTGTAACTTTTTTCTCATTCATTTGAGTTATATATGATATCAGATACTTTTTGAAGGAAATTGAATTTCCTACAAGAGCGTGGTCGTTAAAATTTGTAAAAAAAATTTTTTGATGCAATAAAAATGAAAAATAATAAAAAAAAAATTGAACACTGATTAAACTAAATTTTTGTTGATTTTCGAAGCCCAGTAACTTTTTCCCAGTTCGTTTGACATCCATAATGCATCAGCACTTTTTTGTAGAGAATTTAATTTCCTACAAAATCATACTAGGCAAAACTGGAAAAAAAAATTTTTTCATAGTCTTTATAACGAAAAACTAAAATGAAAAATTTTCGCGTGTGTTTTAAATGGGAAAGGGGACCCCCCTCTGTGATAGCTCAATTTTAAAGATATCTAGCTGAAATTTTGTGAGGATTCTTTTTATAATATGAAGTAACTTTTGAGCCCATAAGACGTTAAAAAAAAAAATATTTTTTTATTTTGGGACACCCTAATATATATATATATATATTAGGGTGGCGCAAAAAAACCGACTATTTTTTTTTTTTCAATCTCGCATGAACATTTGTTGGTTTACGATGTTTTAAGGAGCCTCTCCACAAATCAGCTCGATAAAAAATTTTTAAGAGGTCGCTCACGAATTTTGAAAATATCGAAAATGATCGAAAGTAGGATTTTTATTAAAAAAATTTTTTTTTTCTCGTGGCAGCGATAGTTTATATTTGTAAAATCATGACTATGCTGAAAATTTCAGCCCAAAATTTAAATATTTAAACGGCGCTCAAGAATTTTGAATGTTTCCGAGCGCAGTCTCTTGGACGTTTTTGAGCGACCCTTAAATATTAATAATAAAGCTTCTCGATTTTTTCACCATCAATTTGCATGACAATGAATGGAAATATAACCCGAGAAATAGAAATAATAAGTTATTTACATACTTTTTTATTTTTTAATTCAATTTGTAGGTTTTTTCGCTTATTCAAAACTGACCGAATTTTATTGTTTAAGACTGTTCTGTATATTTTTGGGTATGCAAAAGTTATATTTAAGTGAAATGACAACAATTGAGTTATAAAAACTAATTCAAACTATTAATTACATATTATCAGTTAATATTCGAAATTCTTGAGCGCCGTTTAAATATTTATATTTTGGGCTGAAATTTTCAGCATAGTCATGATTTTACAAATATAAACTATTGCTGCCACGAGAAAAAAAAAATTTTTTAAATAAAAATCCGAATTCCGATCATTTTCGATATTTTAAAAATTCGTGAGCGACCTCTTAAAAATTTTTTATCGAGCTGATTTGTGGAGAGGCTTCTTAAAACATCGTAAACCAACAAATTTTCATGCGAGATTGAAAAAAAAAAAATTGTCGGTTTTTTTGCGCCACCCTAATATATATATATATATATATATATATGTACATATAGCTACATGCATGTATATTGCAGTATGATGCATGTATATTAAAGTGAAATGTATGTGCATTGTAGATTGTAGAATTTTTGTAGTACTATACTACTTTTTCATGGTAGAAAGGGAAGAAAAACGTGTCTTTTATTAATTACTAATGATGGCCAACTTCATCTTTTCTGTAGCAACAGTCTTTCTCCTGTTGACTGTACAACGAAACTGTAGTCTGGTGATTGTACAATAGGGTGTCCGTTATTTCCCAAATCGATTTTTATTTACCGATCGCCCCCTGAATCTTTAGTTTATGACCTAAAAAAAAATATCCAACACAATGAGGCTCTTAATTTTCACATTAAACCGTGCCCAAATCATTTTATATTTCCCATTTAAATACCATGGGATTTTTAGACTTTTGACTCTTAATTTTTTTTCTCAGAAACAAATGAGAGTAAAAATTTAATCAAAGCATATTCTGATAGGAAATTGAACGTTCTACAATAAAGTTCTCTTATGAATTTTCGATAAAATAACTCCTTCAAAAGTTATTTAACGTTAAACTTGTGTTTGTTATCAATCCTATAATATTTTTAATTCTATTTTCATTTTTACCGTTTTTGGCTATAAAGTCGTTAAAATAAAAGATAGTTGTTATTATCACTAGAGTACCGATGATCATTTATGTAGATTTCATGGCCTAAACAGAAAATCAAGGGAAAAAAAACATTGTTTTATGAGAAATAATAGAAATAACATACCTTTCCTCATACAGACGAACTTTAAAATGAATTAATGGAAAGTGATGAAATAAAAATGTAATAACTTCTATGTCTATAATATTATAAGCAGATTTATTATCAACTTTGCTTTCTCTATAATTTTTTGTTAAGAAAGCTATGGTCGCATTAGGATATTTTGTTTTGTACTGATTTACAACTTAAATCAAATATTGTTTTTGGTCTTCTCGTGTTGTTAAAATGTTGATATACTCTTAAGTTGATTTAATTGCTCTTTCGGTGAGATCATTAATGACTTGTAAATTGTTAACAATTCGCAAGTAAATTTGGAATCCTTACAATTTTTTGAAAGATTTAACATTGATAGAATTTTTTTGAAATTAGATGTGAAACGTGGGCGGGCAATAACGACTATTCAGAAGGCTTTCGAAAGAAAGCAAAAATGATAATAAATCTGCTTATATTATTATAGACATAGAAGTTATTACATTTTTATTTCATCACTTTCCATTAATTCATTTTAAAGTTCGTCTGTATGAGGAAAGGTATGTTATTTCTATTATTTCTCATAAAACAATGTTTTTTTTCCCTTGATTTTCTGTTTAGGCCATGAAATCTACATAAATGATCATCGGTACTCTAGTGATAATAACAACTATCTTTTATTTTAACGATTTTATAGCCAAAAATGATTTGGGCACGGTTTAATGTGAAAATTAAGAGCCTCATTGTGTTGGATATTTTTTTTTAGGTCATAAACTAAAGATTCAGGGGGCGATCGGTAAATAAAAATCGATTTGGGAAATAACGGACACCCTATTGTACAAGCTCTTTTTTTTAATCGAGTGTAATTTTTGGAAATTTACGTGTTCGAGTTCATGAAACAGTGTGAATCGTGTAATTTTAACAGCAATTGAATCACTGTATTCTCCAAAATAATTTGGAAATACTTTAAAATAATAAATACATTCTTAAAAGGTCTGCTATTTCATAATGTATTTTACAGATTGCATAAACAGGCAGAAGAAGTTTTCAAAAATATCTCAATCCTTTTAAGGTTTCGATAAAACGAAATTAACATAAAATATATAAAATTTTCCAAGATAAAATTTTGAGCAAATATCTATTTATTTTTCAATAATTTATGTAAGACCCTTTAAAATAATAAATACATTAGGTTGGCCCAAAAAAACCGACTATGTTTTTTTTTTTGAGTCTCTTATGAAAATTTGTTGATTCAAGATGTTTTAAGAAGCCTCTCCCAAAAATCAGCTCGATAAAAAATTTTCAAAAGGTCGCTCACGAATTTTGAAAATATCAAAAATGATCGAAATTCGGATTTTTTTGTTCTAAATTTCTTCTTTCTCGTGGCAGCTATAGTTAATATTTATGAAATCATGACTACCCTGAAAATTTCAGCCCAAAATTAAAATATTTAAACGTCGCTCAAGAATTTTTAATGTTTCCGAGTACTGTCTCTTGGATTTTTTCGAGCGACACTTGAATATTAATAATAAAGCTTCTCAATTTTTTCACCATCAATTTGTATCATAATGAATAGAAATACAACCCGAGAAATAGAAATAATAAGTTATTTACATACCTTTTTATTTTTCAATTCAATTTTTAGGTTTTTTTGCTTATTCAAAACTTACCCAATTTTATTGTTTAAGACTGTCCTGTATATTTTCGGTTATGCAAAAGTTATATTTACGTGAAATGACAATAATTGAGTTATAAAAAAATACAAAAACTAATTCAAAGTATTAGTTACATATTATCAGTTAATATTCAAAATTCTTGAGCGCCGTTTAAATATTTGAATTTTGGGCTCAAATTTTCAGTGTAGTCTTGATTTCATAAATATAAACTATTGCTGCCACGAGAAAGACAAAAATTTAGAAATAAAAATCCGAATTTCTATCTTTTTTGATATTTTCAAAATTCGTGAGCGACCTCTTGAAAATTTTTTATCCAGCTGATTTTTGGAGAGGCTTCTTAAAACATCGTAAACCAACAAATTTCCATGCGAGATCAAAAAAAAAAAAATAGTCGGTTTTTTTGGGCCACCCTAAAATACATATATACAGGTTTGTCATTGCATAATGTATTTTACAGATTGCATAAACAGGCTGCAGAAGTTTTCAAAAATATCTTAATCCTTTAAAGGTTTCGATAAAACAAAATTAGCATAAAATACATGAATATAAAATTTTCTAAGATAAAGTTTCGAGTAAATATGGCCCAAAAGCCATGTACGTGGAATATAATTTTTTAGTTATAAATAAACACAATCTTAATCCCTTACTTTCTTTTTGAGTGCACTTTTGTCGAGACATCTCGGGACCACAAAACAAATAGACAAATTAGATTTTAATGACAAAATAGTCATTAAGAAAATTCAATAAATAATTTTTACTTTTTAAAACAAATAAAAAATACTTCTTAAAATGAAAGAATATTCAAATAAACAAAGTCTCAACGTCAATTAAAAGAATATCAACTTCAATTAAAAGAATAAGTAACAATGTAATAAATAATTACTAAAACGTAATACTCCTTAAAATAAATGAATATTCCAATGAAAAGTTTATCAACTTCAAGTAAAAGAATAATTAAAAATTTAATAAATAATTCTAACAAAAAAAATCTGTCTATCGGTTGACCCTGCGGGCCAGCCCCAAAACTTCCCGCTGTTTTCGAGCTCGAAAATACTATTGTATCCCATTCTTTTCGAAAAAAACCGTTTTTAGCATTTCTTTCTCCCACGATATCTCACGAACGAATCGACCGATTTCAATGGTTGAGGCGGCAAATCAATAAATAACTAAAAAAAAAAAAAATTTTTTTTCCGTAATTCGCCAATATCTTCGAATCTACTTGATCAAATGATCTGAAATTTTCAGAAAAGTTGATGGCCAACAAGCTCTCTTGATTGCCGCCTTAACCATCCAAATCGGTTCATTAGTTAAAAACTTATAAGCCGGTCACACACATACATACACACACACACACACACACACACACACACACACACACATACATACATACAGACACTCGGACATCATTCCAAAAATAGTCAGAATAGCTTCCTAGGACCTCAGAACGTCGACATCTGATGAAATTTCGATTTTCGCAAATCGGGGTGAAAACAATAACTTCCCAATTTTTCGAAAATCGTCGATTTTCTTAGCGGGAAGTTAAAAATTATGAGTAATTTAAAATTTAAGATAGTAATTATAATTTTTGATTATTTTCAATTAGAGTCGGCTGCTAGCCACCTATTTTAGATTCAAATTAGGATTTAATTCCAACATCAAAATTGACTAACAAAAATAGTTATATCTAAGTAAATAAAACTTATAACAATAAATAAATAATATAGGCTCAACGCCAATCAAAAAAATATAAGGTTAACTGAAATGAATATTTTAAGTTAACAAATCGTAATATTACAAAGAATAATAAATAAATTTAAACATTTAAATTCAACATATTGTTATAAGTAAAATATTGTACATGTGGACATATGTGTGGGTGCGCACGCAAATAGGCCCACATAGGGGTGTGCCCTTACCGCTTTCCTAAAGTCAAAATCTTAGAAAATGGGAAAGGACCCATAGGAACTGTGTTTCGATTGGACACAGTTTTGCCCCAAACAATAGACGAAATAGGATCCTATAAGAAAACATAAAAAGGGTCGTTAAATACAAAAATAGTTAGTCCCGGACAAGAGTTCCATTGAGGCAGTGAAGTTCAAGTCGCAGTGTCTTCACAAAAGTTAAGTTACACTAGTACCGTACTAGTTCAATTAAATACAAGTGTTCTCACACTTTTACACTAGTTCCGTACTAGTTCAGTTTTATACAGTGTTCTCACGCTTTTACACTAGTTCCGTACTAGTTTATATTATACAAGTGTCCGCACACTTACATTATCAAGCGTTTTATTAAAATTAGTGGTTTCATATGTCTAAATTTAAAGGTTAAAATAAAATTGTAAGCGAAAGTAATACATAGAGTCAGTGTAAACTACGACCATACAAACATCCAGTCGCTGCGACTACAGGTACTGCAATTTTTAAGGTTATGTCCTATTAAAACAAAAACACTTCCAACACACGGAAATATCGTAAAAGTTGTATTGTGTTCAAAATTCTATAGTCCTCTCTAGTTATTAAAACGAATTTTATTGTAACTTAGAGTCGGCTGATTAGCCACCTAATACTTTTAGAAAATAATATCAGGTTTTATTGTATTCATATCATCGAAATTGTTGATTGAATAATATGGAGTAATTTAAATTGTATATCCAACGTCTTTTATTTCAACACACCTCCCAGATAATTACACTCAGTGTGATCCCGGTCTAGTGGTCGAAAGACTAGGGCCGAAAATAAAAATAATAAATTATGTCCAAAATCACGATACAAGACACCACATTTTGGACGTAACAATACATATATAAAAGGTCTGCTATTGCATAAACAGGGTGCAGAAGTTTTCAAAAATATCTTAAATCTTTTAAGTTGGTGATAATCAAAATTAGAATAAAAATGTATAAAATTATTCTAAGGTAAAGTTTTGAGTAAATATAAGTTTTGAAAAGGGTGTTACTAGAGTAAATCCGTGAGATTAGAACATTTATGAATAAATATAAATTTTGATACTACTGTGAGATTAAATAATTTTTATAAAATTTTTGAAACTCTTGAGCGGCTAAAAGAATCTATTAACGGATAAACGAATGCAAATTACAGCTAAGCAGTTTAAGAAAAACATTTTTGAAGCAGGTAAATATTCGCATTAGGATTAATCTATCGCAACTGCAAGTAAATGTAAAATTTTCTAGAGACAAAATTTTGTTGTCCAACCGAAAAAAATATTCAATGTGCAAATAAACGAAGATTACTTGACCAGAATATTTTTTTCATCATCCCTAACAATAGTTTTTACGATTGACATTTTTAAATTTTGTAAATTCATATAAAATTAATCAACGTAGCCTTTTCGCTTGTGCAAAAGACTTAATTTTGATTGAATTTTTTAATTTTAATTTCATTTCATTATGAAATTATCGTTGTCTAAGAAGTTTTATAAAATTTTTTTTTCATGAAAATTTTTAGTTAGTAACTTATTTTGAGTTAAAAAAACCACATGAAAAAAAAAAAAAAAAATTCTTTTGCTGAAAATTTTTGAACGATCATATACTAGCTCCAGGTTCCTTTACAAATTTAGTTTAGTTAATTGCAAAGTTTGGTAAAGTTAAATTTGAAAATAATTATTTTCTATTGAAATATTTTCCCTACACTCTTTATATAAATATGCGGCATTTAGCTTTCAAATGTAATATCTAAAAATATTACCATTTGCTGCTTCTTATCTATCGCGCTTGGTTTTAACTTTCAATTACCTATAGAGTACAAATCGAATCTCTGTAGAGTATTGAAAATTCACCCAAATGCTTCGGGAAAGCTGATTGGTAGACCAGCATTTATATCTAGAAAGAGACCAGCGACAAAATTTAACATTGGGATAATGGTTGACCCAACCTCCCTATGCTAGTAACCTTGTAGTCTCCATGATGTAAATCAATCTGATATCTATCTGCTTCCCTTTCAAAGATGGCGCCACATAGGCTAAGCTGGCCTCATTTCAAATAAACCAGCCGCGTATGTCCCTGCATGCTGGTCTGCAGGGCACTAGACCAAAGTCTGTTCCAGTGGGTCGACTTAGGAGGTCTAAGGTGGGGCTTTGCGTCTCCTGGGAATAAACAGACTTCACCCAATACAGAGTAATGGGAGTTTGGATGTTAATGCGAACGACTCAAGGTCATTATATGATTTTCGAGCCTTTTGGTTGTCGCTGTGTCTGTTAACTAATCAGAATTTACTCGCGGACTGAATTTGACCAGCTAGGAAAAATCGTCACGTTTTAACTTACAATGCAAGACCAATTGTCAAAGTTTTGCGTGGCTGGCCCTTTCAAAGATATGCAAATCATGTTCGAGATGACAAAAAAAATACTGTCAAAGTTTGAGCTCTTAATATTAATATTAACAACTGCCTCATCGCAATTTTCGATTTTCCATTTAAATAACATGGGAAAAATTTTTTTTAAACTTTGGAATTTTATAACTTAGCAGCAGATCATTTTATCGAAAAAAGACTAATATATAATTTTGTAGGAAATTGAATCCTCTACAAAAGAGATTAATCATGATTTTTCGCTTGGTAGATTGGGATAAATGAAAATTTTTGTTTGAAGAGGATATTTGCAAAGAAAAAAAAAAGAAATTAATTGTGTAAATAATTACCGGTTACAAAGATCCCTTGTTACCACCGAAAATGATTTTCCACCCACTTTTCCAGGTCGGGAGTAGTTTGGTGCTAATCACCGTTCAAGCTTATCCCTTGTCTTAGTGTAGAGACAATACTTCTAAGGCCGCAACACCCCTTCCATATTGTCTTTTCTGAACGTTGCTTCGAGCTCCGTTCCCCTCCACAACCAACCCATTAATTTATGACACGGCGAAAAAAAATATAGTGACCTTCACTTAAAAATATGAGTTAAAATTTCTAAATCCATATTGTTATCTTAAAACGCTATTGAAATTGTAGAACTTTTACTATCTTGAGAATTTAATTTTCAGTTAAATTCAGAAATTTTTATTATTTAAATATCGAAATAAATATAAAATGCATCAGTATACTCGATTATATATTTAGTAAATTTTATTATCTCGTTTAGTAAATATTACTGAATTTGAATAAAAATAAATCAAATAAATTTTTTTAACTTTTCGTTATTATTGTTATTATTTTGATTATTATTAATAACTATGTCATCTATATTGGTGTTGGTGTCAATTTTAACTTTTAAAATCGATCCGTTGTCTCCTTTGAACGAAAATTTCTGACTATATATTCGCATTCGATTTCCTACCAACTTTTAACTTTATCGATATGCTTTGGATAAATTACAAGTCGTTTAGTAATTTGTTAGTTACTGTACAATACTCAATACTACGCTATTCATCTGGTTTACAGAAATTACTAAACAGATTATAATTTGTTTATACCGTGGGGTATTTAATGCATATTTTTAATTAATTTTTATATTTGTACACAGAGTAAAAATCATCGAATCGTATGATGAAATGTATTGATATACGTTTAGTAATAATTTAATATTTTCATTATGAATATTGCTGTTCGATTAACAAAGAATACAAATGAATTAGTATTAAAACTAATAATCTTTCAATTTTTCAGATAAACATGTGGTATTATATACCCTTTTGTGATTTTTACTATACATTTACGAATAAATAGTAAAAAAAATGCACTCTAACTAAAGCTTAGTTATTTTGTTCGTAAATTATTTTTAAATTATCTAACTAAAAGTTAGTTATTCGACAAGTAAATTATTTTCAAATTATCTAACTAAAGTTTCGTTATTTTATCTATACGTGATATTTAATTTTCTAACTAAAGTTTAATTATTTTATTTGTAAATTATGTTTTATTGCTGACAAGTATTGAAATATTTTATCCATTTATCTAGAAAGTGTTAATCATTACTGTCTAGACATGGATGAAATTATCATTAAATACTATGAGTTTGGACATCTAAAATGCATTACAAAATCATTACTATCGTCTATTTAGAGATTACTTAGGTCTATATAGATTGTGTGCGTCAGCTACTACTTTGGCCTTGAGAAAGACTTGGGATGAAAATACGTACTTCAATAGCTCAAAAGTTGACCAAGTCTTTGCTGAAAATTACGTTATTTTCTAATGCAAAAATATCTATTTTTACAATACCTCAAATTCAAAAGATGCCGGACATAGCAATAGTTTATATGATTATATATAAAAAACCATAATACATCATTTGATATAATTACATTGGGCCATTTTCTATGCATAATTATATATAATTTTTTTGACCCGGGTTAATAAATATAAATGAATGCGTGATTTTCATACAAATTTCAAAATAGCTTTTCAATGAAAATTTAACGAAATGATATACATTTCAATTATCAGTTGGATTTAATTTGATTTTTTCATTAGGTAAGAAAAAAAATACAGACACTGATAGAAGGATTTCTTATTATTTAAAAAACCATTTCTTAAACATCATTTCTTTGTATTTAACAAATATTTCTTACTATTTAAGAAATGATTTTTTAATAGTAAAGAAATAATGCCTTAAGAAATGATTTCTTAACTATTAAGAAATCATTTCTTAAATAGTAAAAAATATTTGTTAAATACAAAAAAATGATGTTTAAGAAATGATTTCTTAAATACTAAGAAATCTTTTTTAAATGCTAAGAAATCCTTCTATCAGTGCAGTTCTATTTTTCTCTTCTATTTCAGAGATTTATGTAAATCTTAGTCCTTTTTCCACGGGCTCTGATAAATTATAATTTACGAAAATAGTTTTTATGTTATTATAGTATATGTCATATGATGTTTAGATTCTAATGTAGTTTTAATGACAAAAATCTTATTTCTGCTTACTATATCTATCTTAATCAAATGTTGCGAATTTCGCTTAAATCCAATGTGTATTTAGAAACTTGCTTTAAACAACACTATTCATGTAGTGTATGCAGACTGATATTTTTACAAACTTCACAGTTTTGAGTCAGAAATTTATATCGGTACAATTTGGCATAGAATAAAATGTCTACGAAGTTAGTATACTTAATGAATTTAGATTTTATCGACAAAATAATGTGCCAAATATATATGTATCATGGTAAACATTGTTAAAATCGAAAAAACCATCCAGTATCTCAGTGGTACACGAAAGTGATGATAAATTTTTGTTTAATTCAAGTCAGCAATTGATATTTGTCGATTTTTTGTTCAAAAAAATTTAATGAGAAGTTTAAAATTTATATAATATAAAAAAAAAAAAAAAATTTTAAAATGATATGAACGAGTGTGGCAAGTCACGACGATATTTATTTATGTCTTATTTAAGCTGATACTGACTTGCCGAATTCATCCGTGTTATGTATTTATTATTTTTTTTTCGTTACTACTATACAGGAATTTTTGATAAAATGACTCACTTATTTGCGGGGAGGTAAACGAATACTTTACTAAAAAAAGTCATAAAATTGTGAATCACGTATGAATCAATTATTTCATTACATATTGTATGAAATTTTATACAATAACTTTTTTACGGACAGGTTGTAATATTTAACGTGTATTTTCAATGTAGTAAACAGCTTAAATTACTTACTTTCCCTCCCCTTTGTACCAAAATTATAGTTATCTTATCCAAAATTTTATCGCCAATTATCATATTCAGAATGTCACTTACTAATGTCAGTAACTAATTAAATTTCAAAGGCGAACATCAATCATTTATCCAAAAATATATCATTCGAAAACTGAGTTACTTTTAAAGTCTCATCAACTCAGTAACTATATGAGTAATACTCTAATTGAATCACTTCTTGAATTTAAAAAAAAATATTCCAATGTAATACTCCATAGGAAATCAAATTACCAAAAAATAACTTTTTGCCAACTTACCTTTTGTGAACTGATGGTGATCTTGTGGAGTTGTTCTACTTAAAGTGAATAGATCATAAGCTTCTTGTCTTTTGTCCTTCCTTCCAATTTTATTCTGTTGGTCTATTAGGTACGGCTACCAGCCTACTCCAATTGAATCACTCATTTTAGTAGAATTATTAGGTGGCTATCAGCCAACTCTAATCAAATCACTCATGTTAGTAGAATTATGAAAAGGCTACCAGCCTACTCCAATTGAATTACTCATTTTAGTATATCTATTAGGTGGCTACCAGCCTACTCTAACTTCGATAAAGGGTAGAACGAAGGTATAATCTTACTAGTTCGGGACTCAAGACACAACTGACGACGTTTTGGGTCTCTTGTGCAGACCTCAGGGGCGGTTTCACAATTTCGTGTTTGGGGGGAATACTACTCCCACGCTCTTCCACTTCCATCTAAGCCTCCCCGTTCCCATCCGAAAATCGCTGTTTCTTTGCCGCAGTATCCCTTCCACACTCGCTTTTTGTACTGTAACTACTACAGATACTCTACCCCTCTCTCCACCTTTCACAGCTGGTCCCTTCACTAAGAAATTATTTGAACGTTAACAAAAAATATTTTTATATTTATAAAAACCTTAATTATTTAAATTATTTCATCCGATTTTTATTTAACGTAATATTTCATTTCATATGAATTTTGCGTTGGTTTTATATTTTCTTTTGATAATTCAAAGTTTTTATTTTATCTATTTAATTTATAACTTTTATTTATTCCATTCATTTCATTATTACACATTGTTAAAATAATATATATACATTAGGGTGGCGCAAAAAAACCGACTATTTTTTTTTTTTTCGATCTCGCATGAAAATTCGTTGGTTTACGATGTTTTAAGAAGCCTCTCAAAAAATCAGCTCGATAAAAAATTTTTAAGAGGTTGCTCACGAATTTTGAAAATATCAAAAATAATCGAAATTCGGATTTTTATTTCTAAATTTTTTTTCTTTCTCGTGGCAGCAATAGTTTATATTTGTGGAATCATGACTACGCTGAGAATTTCAGCCCAAAATTTAAATATTTAAACCTCGCTCAAGAATTTTGAATATCAACTGATAATATGTAACTAATAGTTTGAATTAGTTTTTATATTTTTTTACAACTAAATTATTCTCATTTCACTTAAATATAACTTTTGCATAACCAAACAAATACAGGAAGTCTTCAACAATAAAATTTGGTAAGTTTTGAATAAGCGAAAAAACCTACAAATTGAATTAAAAAATAAAAAAGTATGCAAAAAACTTGATATTTCTATTTCTCGGGTTATAATTTCATTCATCGTCATGCAAATTGATGGTGAAAAAATCGAGAAGCTTTATTATTAATATTTAAGGGTCGCTCAAAAAAGTCCAAAAGACAGCACTCAGAAACATTCAAAATTCTTGAGCAAGGTTTAAATATTTAAATTTTGGACTGAAATTCTCAGCGTAGTCATGATTTCACAATTATAAACTATTGCTACCACGAGAAAGAAAAAAATTTAGAAATAAAAATCCGAATTTCGATTATTTTTGATATTTTCAAAATTCGTGAGCGACCTCTTGAAAATTTTTTATCGAGCTGATTTTTGGAGAGGCTTCTCAAAACATCGTAAACCAACAAATTTTCATGCGAGATCAAAAAAAAAAAAATAGTCGGTTTTTTAGCGCCACCCTAATATACATATATTATGGTGCTTTTTTTTTGCGACTATTTTTTTTTTCGCTCCCATCCCGAAATTTCGTTGGAAATACCCCCGAAAAAAATCCCTGAGAGTTTGAGCCTTTGATATTAATATTGAGTACTCGACCACAGCGTGTGAAGATTTTCCATTTAAAATACACGAGAATTTTGATTTTCGTTTTTTAAGTTTTATAGCTCAGCAGCATTTTATGGTATCATCTTGTCTCAAACGGGATTTTCTCAGAATTATATGCTCTACAAAAGTGCCCATAGTCCAGTCGATGCGCACGAAAAAATGGTCAAAGATCTAAGAGAATAAAAAAAAACATTTGTAAAAGTATCAATTTGCTGCCGAATTACACTCTTTTGTTATCCTCACGCGGACAAAATGACGCACTTTTTCATTTTTCACGCTTCAATAACTTGTATCTCAGCAACTATTCGTCGTAGAGACTTCAATCAAAATTCATTTTGTTCGTTATTAAATCCCACCCGGGTCAAAAATAAAACTTGATTTAGACTTGGTGTACCAAGTCGAAATGTGGAGCCGTTTTTCACAAGACAAACTCGACTTTTTTCACGGAGGTATGAAATATATTAAGTTTTCACCTTGGTTTAGACTTAACTGGCTTACTTAGTCACGATTTAAGACGAAACAGTCAAGATCAAGTCGAAATTGACTTGGTTTAGACTTATTCGACTTAAAATGTAAGGCGAAAGAGTCTAAATTAAGTCGAAACTGACTTGATGTAGGCTTATTCGACTTAAATTATAAGTCAAAAAAGTCAGAACTAAGGTGAAATAATGTTTATATATTAAGGCGAAAGTAAGGCGAATAAATGACTTCTTTTCGACTTGGTTTAGCAAGTCAAAAGTAAGGTGAGTGACTGTCGTGCTCAAAGTAAAGACGAATAAGTTGAAACTAAGATGAAAAAAGTTCAAAAAGTTGAAAAAAATTAAATTTAAGTCGAAAAAGTCGAGATCTTATCAAAAAATTGTCGGCAAATCGATAACTTCAAAAGAAAATAAGGCGAAGCGAGCCTGAATCAAGTTTTATTTTTGACCCGGGCAAAAACGATAATACTAATGTGTTTCGATAATTTCTCAATAGTTTCCAAGATATTTCATTTTACATCTAATTTTTTTATAAAAAAAAAAAAGATCACCCTCCAAATTTATGTCAACTTTTTTTCCTTATTTGTTTTCTAGTATTTTAAAAAAAAATTTTCAAAATCGATCTTTATAAAGGTATAGTCACCGAAAAAATGATTTTTGACCATTTTTTCGTGCGCATTTAAAAAAAAATCAAAGTTCCCGTGTATTTTAAATGGGAAATTTTCACACGCTGTGATCGAGTACTTAATATTAATATTAAGGGCTCAAACTCTCAGGGAATTTTTTTAGGGGTATTTCCAACAAAATTTCGGGATGTGAGTAAAAAAAACAATAGTCGCAAAAAAAGCACCCTAACATAGGGGAGGGGGGGGCAAAAGGGGGTACCCAAGGAAATACTAAGTTTTCGAGGACTAAAATACGCTTGATCTTTTTGTTTTTAGTGATATTCGAGGTAAATAGACAAAATTTTTAGCTGCCGTTAAAAAATAAAATTTTTATTTTTGGCGGGCAAAACGGGGTACCCTTAAAAAAAGTTGAAAAAAAAAAATTTCTGAAAATTGATCAAATTTTATTACTTGAATCTTTTATATGTAATATACATAAAGAAAAATTACATTTCACATCATTGGTGGACACGAAGGCAAAAAAAAAAATTTTTGTGGGGCAGAGAGGCCTCCCTTCAAAAAAAGATTTTTTTTTTTTTTTTTTTAAATTGTTTTCATTATTAAGAATGTATTTCTTTCTCTTGACAACTAATTTTGGTTTTATAATACTCAAGAAAAATTTTTTTAAGTGTAATAAATCGTTTCCCTTCGATTAGCTTAATTACTAATTGCTATTTAATAAAAAAAAACAATTCTGTATTTCTTATTTGTCATTATTTTGAACCCAAAAAACGTGTTTTTTGATTTTTTAGATTGTAGATTATTTTGCATTATTTAAAATATTTTATCAATAAAAAAACAAAATATTATTTTCGAATATTTTTAGTGACCAAATTTGCCCCAGCTATAACAAATCAGCCGAAAAATGGATTAATGTATTATATTTTATTTAATTTGACGATAAAAATATGAAAGAATCATTTTTTCAAAATTTTCGGCTGGTTCATTTTGCCCTAGGTGTTATGGGTAAGGCTAAAAATTCGGAATTATATCAAATTTTTTTTAATTTAACCATAAAAATTTGAAAGAATCATTTTTTCAGGATTTTCGGCTGGTCCATTTTGCCCCAGGTGTCATGCGTAGGGCTAAAAGTGCGCAAATATATCGGATTTATACTAATTAGACGAAAAAAAAATTTTTTTTTTTTCATAAAATTTTGAGGGTACCCCGTTTTGCCCACCCTACCCCGTTTTGCCCCCCTTCCCCTACATATATTAGTGTTTTAAGAAAAAAAAAAAAAAAATTTTTTTTGTGGTCTCAAAAGCTGGTTTTAAGTGAAAAAAAAGTTGTCCTAAAATAGCAATTCGAAATCTCAACCCTCAATTCATTTCCTCATTTAAATTGCATGTAAAAAACTTTTTTTTTTGGTTTTTTAAAAATAAAAGTACTAAAAAGTTTTTTTTCCGAAAATTGAAGTATATACTCTTGAATGGAACTTAAAGCCTCTGCAAAAAAGTATCCGAACCTTTTCTTCGTAGAACTAACAGAAAAAAAGCTATGAAGCTTTAAGCTATATTAAATAGTACACGGAAAAACCCATATAGGAAAAAACAATAGGCCCAAGCTTGGCCGAGGCTAGGCGCAAGACTTCTTAACTCTAGGGAAAGCTTGAAATCCAAGCTTGGCCCAAGTCTGTCGAAGCATCGAAATGATAACACCAAGCCAAGCTTGCGTGACAGTATTTTGCCAAGACTGCATCTAAGTATTGGCCCAATATCGAGAGCCAATATTGTGTCTTTAGTGTTGCTAAATAAGCACCTATACTTATTAAAAATAAATTTAAAAAAATATATATTAGTAGACATGTGGATGGCACGCCGTTTTACTATTTAATGCCATAAAATTTTTCATCTAAATAAAAAATAATTCTATTTTTAAAATTTGAAGAAATATTTTAAATTACATTTTTTATTATGTGGGGACATAATAAAATTTATGTATTATTATGTCCCGACATAAAATTAAATCAAAATGCATAGTAGGAGATACAAAATATTATAAGTTATCATTATGTTCAGAGATAAATTTAATTATTTATTATTATGTCGGGACATAATAATATATAAATTTTATTATGTTCCCACATAAAAAAAAAACATTGTCTTATAATTATGTGTAGACTAAATATCTATTCGGTTCACCAAACTTTTCGACAATAGAAATATTTAAAATTATGCTAGTACATAATAATAACTCGAACATTAAAATTTCTTTCCCAACATAAACGAAATGGTTTAATTTTATTATGCGTTGATATAAAAAAAAATTAAGGAAAAAACTTTATGTCACAGCTCATAATTTTAAGTGAGAATAATATTATGTACAGTCATAATTTAAATTTAAAAATTTTTATTATGTACTAACATAATTTTTATTGTCACGGACGAATTTTTATTATCTTCCAACATAATTTTAATTCCAACTAAAAAGTTTCCAATGGCATAAAAATAACTAAGCTAATAAAAATTATTGTGCTACATAATAATAATTAGATATATAAATATTATGATAGCATATAAATATAATTATTACATTTTTATTATGTACATAATTTGAAATCTAGCATTTTCATTATGTACATAATTTTAATTCTAGAATTTTTATTATGTACATAATTTTAATTCCAGAATTTTCATTATGTACATAATTTTAATTCTACCATTTTCATTATGTACATAATGAAAATTCTACCATTTTTATTATGTACATAATTTTAATTCTACCTTTTATATCATGATCATAATATTAATATTCTTAGTTTTCATGATGCATACCCGTAAAAAAACTGATATACATGTCTATGTATAGCGCATATATAGGCATGTAGGAAGTATCTATGGAGCATATATGTTCTGTACATGGTAACTCACAGCATATAGACATGCATGGTCCATGTATACTTCTTTTATGGCAATGTATACCCATACAGGAAGCCCCAGAGTTGAACGACGGGGCCATGTCTGGGACATTATTGGGAAGCCCATCTTGGCAAACCTATACTGTCCCATGCCCGGGCCATAACTGGGTAATTAGTCTTGGCCATTCCAATGATTACCCAGGCGTGGGCCAAGACTGAATAACCTAGCTTTGGCCAAGCCTAGAGTCACCCTAACTTGGGCCAAGTTTGCGTAACCTAACCTCGACCGTTGGATGGTAACCCTAACATGGGTCAAGACTGGATAACCTAGCCTTGACCGTTGAATGGTAACCCTAACATAGACCAAGACTGAATGACCTAGCCTTGGCCGTTGATTGGTAAACCTAACACGGGCTTAGACTGAACAACCCATTTTTTATGAAAAGTCATTGTATAATATTTTCTTACATCCAGGTAATTTGTGTTGATTAGATTTGCCAGGAGAAAAAAAATTTATATAATTATATAAAAAATCAAATTATATGTAAATTATTATGCATATCGGCCGAGAAAAAAAAACTCACGTTCGTTCAGTATTCGAATCACGGACCTTGTGAGGGCCAGCCCACTGCACCCCATGCAGGAGCTGCCAGAGTTGAATGAAGGGGCCCTCCTTGGCTCAGCACTGGGGAACCTAACTTTTGGCACGTCTATATTGGCCCATTCTTGGGTCCAATCATTACCCGAGCTTAGGTCAAGACTAGGTTCCCCTGCCTTGATCATTCAATGACAAGCCAGATTTGAGCCAAGGTAGGATTATCCAAGTTCGGCTATATCTATAGTTTCCCCATCCTTGGGCCAGAATTGGTTAACCCACGTTTTTTATTAATTATTCAACTAACTCATTATTATGGTTTTTTAAATTAATAATTATTTATTTTTGAATTGAAATAAGTTTTATTCAATAAATATTATAATATTGCGATTAAAATTATTTACAACTAATAATTGAAATATTTTTTAATTCATTGTTATTTGCAATCAACAACCGTAATTTTATAGGTTTAGTTATAAAACTTAATTTAAGTAAGAAATAACTCATGAATTTTTATAAAAAATGTGATTTTTAATATTGGTGGTAGAGCAAGACAATTCAACTGGGTTCTTGATAAATAATCAACTAAATTTAATAAATTTTATTTTTAAAAATTATGTAATTATAATTAAAATAATACGAAATTATTATTTTTTTCTTAATCGAAAATATTTATTTAATAGCTCTTTATATTTCATAAAACCAAGTGGTTGTAGTAAAATGAATAAGTACAACATATAAAAGTTTCAGTTCAACATTAGTAGGTTCGTCCAGTAGCTACCGTTCAAACCTAGCGATCAGAAGGACGGCAGTTCGCGCCCAGAGCCCAGCAGAATTTTCACCGAGTTTTTTCACGTCATTTACCTCACTTAAATAGTTTAAACGTTAATGAGCACAAACTCCATTAGGATAATAATAATAAAATTTTTTTTAAATTAAATTTATTTGTTTTGTCGATGCATGGGCCAAGTCTGGCAAGCAAGCATGGGCTAGGTCTGGCAAACAAGCATAGCTCCGATCTGGCCACCACGCATGAGCCAGCCTTGGCAATGATGCCTGGGCTAATGGTAACAACCAAGCCTGGCACCTTGTTATCATCCCAGACTTTTACCAAAGCTGGGCCAAAGCGGGTTTACAAACATGGGCCCGAGATCGACAGCATTGCGCCAAGCGTGGCCCATATCTGGTCCCATTGTATTTTCCTGTATGGGTAGACTTGTTAAAAAATTTTTCGTTGTCGATGGACTATTTATGCCGATATGTGGCTATATGTCGAACATATCCCTGGTTGAAAGGAACCATTGGCCAAAGCTTGGATCAAGCCTTGGTCCGTCGTCAGCCAATGCTCCTCGGCTTAGCGCAAGGCTTGGGTCAAGCCTTGGCTGATCATTGGGCGAGCCATGGTTCAAGCCTTGGGTGGTAGCCATGTTCCAAGCCTTGGTAAACTAAAATATCAAGCCTCGGCCGAGTCTTGGGAAACGAAAAATTATGCCTTGGCCAAGGCTTGGGAAACAAAAAATCAAGCCTCGGCTAAACCTCGGGGAGCAAAAATCTAAGGCTCACCCAATGCTCGATAAAAAATATCATTATTTAAATTATTAAGTATAATTAAAAAAAAATTTGATCAGACTTTCATCGACATTACATTGGAGTGTAATTAACTAATCACTGAATCACCGGGAAATAACGAATAAAATTATTTGGGGACTACCGGGGTTCAAACTGAGATCCTTCTGGTTACTAGGCCAGGATGCTATCCACTGTGCTAAATCTGATGTTCAGATAATCCTGATTTTTTTGCTTATTAATTATTCAAATACAAATTAATTTAGAAATATTAGATCGTAAAGATGAGGTGAAATGTAGTTTTATTTATTGAAGTTAAAATTGTCTGATGAGTAATGACATATATTTATTAATTTGTAATTTTACACTGTAAAAAATCCGGAGTGAATTCGGAGTGAAATTAAATCCGAATTCACTCCGCATTCACTCCGCCACTCGGAGTTCCGGAGTTTTGAAAAAAATCACTCTGCATGCGGAGTGAATTGGGAGTTTTTTTTTAGCAGAGTACTCTCGGAGTGACGCGGATTTTATTTCACTCCCAATTCACTCCGGTTCGGAGTTTTAATACTTAAATAAATTTATATTAAACTGCTAAACAATGTGTGAGTGTGAGTGTGTGTGTGTGTGTGTGTGTGTGTGTGTGTGTGTGTGTGTGTGTGTGTGTGTGTGTGTGTGTGTGTGTGTGTGTGTGTGTGTGTGTGTGTGTGTGTGTGTGTGTGTGTGTGTGTGTGTGTGTGTGTGTGTGTGTGTGTGTGTGTGCAAATGTGGGCGAGTGTGTACAATTATGTGCGTGTGAGTGTTCGAATGTGTGCGTGTGTGCAAATGTGTGCGTGCGTGTGTACGCGAGTGCGCGTGTGTGCATATCAGCTGATCAATAATGTAATACGCGAATTTTTACTTCGATATTATTGAGGGGAGTTATATTTTATTAATAACATTTTTAAAACTCCCCTCTGGAGTGAATTTCACTCCGAGGGGAGTGAATAATTCAAAATTCATTCACTCCGCATTCACTCCGCGAATTTTTTACAGTGTACGATTTGATATAAATGAACGAATTAAGAGTAAAATCAAGTAGCTCTACTATATTGTTTATTGAACTATAGTATTTATGTCAACTAAAGTTTTGTACATAGCAATAACAAATTAAATGAAAATTATTGTATGTCAAATAATTTTCCTTTTTAGAAAATTTCAACTCTTGATATTAATCGTATACTCGGTGGACTGTTTTGCCCTGGTCTTCTCTATCTGCATATAAATAGATACATGTAAAGTTGCTAATTTTAATATTAAATAAAAATTTAACCTAGGCTGAGGCATTGGCCAATGGTCAGCGGCTAAGGCTCGATTTAACAAAAATCAAACCATAGGGCCTAGGCTTGAACGTTTTTGAGATCCTGGAACTCGAAAACAGCGGAAAGTTTTAGGGCTGGCCTGCAGGGCCAACCGTTGCCTAGATTTTTTTTTTAGATTTTTTGAAATTGCTCAGGAATGATTTGATGAATTGGTCCTCAAATCTAATCAGGTGTAGAATTCAATGATACACGTCGATTTCTGCTAGAAACATCTCAAGCTAATATTAAGTTATCGCTTTTGGTTCAACAGTTCTATAAGGATAAAGTAAAAAATGATATTTTTAAGTAACTCAAAAAAAATTTCAAACACCCACATCTTCTAAACTATCCGATCGATTTTGCTCATCTTCGAACTTGATCAAGGTAATTTCTTAATTCCCTTATTGGGCAGTCCTAATAGGGAAATCCCCGAGAGATCCTACTAGGGTACCCCTGTTAAAAAAATCTGTCTATTGGTTGACCCTGCGGGCCAGCCCAAAAAGATCCCGCTGTTTTCAAGCTCCTTGAGCTCGAAAACTTTGTCGTGAATACATTTTCGAGCTCTTCGAGCTCGAAAATACTTTTGTATGCCGTTCTTTTCGAAAAAAATGGTTTCTTACCATTTTATCTCCAACGATATCAATTGGGTCAATTGATTCAAAAATACCTTCATACAGCGGGCAGAAATATGCGTCTTTCTTCCCAAGAGAAGAAAAAATCTGATCAGCTTCAGAATGAATTAAAACGCGTCGATTGCTACCTCAACCATCAAAATTTGGTCATTTGTCTCAGAAGTATCGTGGACAAAGGAGATGATGAAGAACGATTTTTTGCAAATATCTTTGAAATAACGGAACTATAAGATTTCAAAATCTGATCAGCTTTAGACTTTACCAAAACGGGTCGATTGCCATTTCAAATATAAAAATCAGATCATTTGTCAAAGAAATATCGTGGGAGAAAAAATGCTAAAAAACAGTTTTTTCCAAATATATTTGAAACGACTGAACCAACCGATTTTAAATTTCAATCAGCTCTAGAATTCAACAAAACCCGCCAATTGCAACATTAAACACTAGAATTGGTTGATTAGTTCAAAAGGCATCAGCGTCAAAACGTTAAAAAAATAACATTTTATGTTATTTTTTCCGGATAAGTCATAATATAATGTACTGACATATGTCCAAAATCATACCAACTCTTCGTCGTTAAGGTCTCTTTCGATCCCTATATAATATTGTCTGACTCGTTCTCTAGTTTGAATCATATTATAAACAAAAAAATTTTAAAAACACAGTTTTTAATGTTTTTCGCGGATATTTTATATATTGATGCTCTGATCTGCGTCAAAACTCATTTAAATGTTTATTTTTATTACTGACATTGATTCTACTTCAATTGATTTATTTTATTAAACATAATCATGTAAGAAGGACACTTCAATATATTTCACTTGCTAGTAGATAGAACCAAATGTTTATTTAACAATTAAACATTATTAACCCGACAACTATTCGTATAATATGGACAGTTAATAATAAGTAATATAATGAGGAAAAGGGAGAGAGTAGCTAGATGACGTCACGTTGGGTCCTCTCTGAGGGCCCCGTCGGAATGCCTCTCCTTCGTCAGCCTCCATGTCCATCTCGCCCTTCTCTAGTGGGGGTGAGCCTTGTCACAGGCTGGGGGTAGCTCCTGACGTCAGAGGCTATAGGCCTCACGATGACTATCGAGCAAAAGGCTCGGTATTCAGAAACGAGTAGCTTACAACCAGGACTAAAAATTTAAAAACCGCATGTTCATTAATGATTTTCAATTCTTAAATTTTCAAACTTTAACATAAAACGTGACTTCTTAAGGCTTAAAAGGCTCATAAAAAAACAATTGCATGTAAATGCATTTTCGAAATCGAAGAGCTCGAAAAGAGCAGGAAGTTTTGGGGCTGGCCCACAGGGCCAACTGACGCTCAGATTTTTGTATTTATGGATATCATTTTGCACGACTCATGGTGCGAAGCATCAGAGTGTGCTTTACGATCGAAAAATTTTTTTCACCTCACTTCGGCAACTATTTCAATTATTATACCTTTGTTAATTCACGGAATTAAGATATGTCGCATACTATTTTGAAGATAATTTAATGGAGATTAATTCCATATTTTTCAAAAATTTATTTAGTTCAATAAAAACGGAAAAAACATCGAAATAGTTTCAAAAAATTTTCTGTCCGTCAAGTCTGAAACCCGGATACATTGTAACTTGCGAAAAAATCCAGTAATTGAATCAAATTTTTTTTTTAACTTCCCGCTAAGAAAATTGAGATTTTCCAAAATTCCGGAAGTTATTTATGACAGAGTGATTAGCTTGCCAAGTCTGGTCGCACCTAAGTATTATAGTCGAATATTAGGGCGCCACTAGAAGATGGACTCGGCCTTCCAGAACCGGATGTTAGTGTAATTATTTTATATGCTTAGGGTCGTTCGTGCATTTTATATTTTGTGAGAGAGGAGAGGAATGATAAACAGGCTGAAATAAATTTTTATAAAACTTTAATTCCAATTTTAATCACTATAAGCACCTTGCTTATTATTTATTTCCTTTTCTTACAATTATAACCTTATGACAAACTAAATTCTTATGACAAACTAATTTTCTCGTCCCCTGGACGGTTTTCTTATGACAAACTAATATTTCCTCCTCCCCTGGACGGTTTACTTATGACAAACTAATTATTACCTCGTCCCCTGGACGGAATCTTATGACAAACTAATTTTTACCTCGTCCCCTGGACGGAATCTTATGACAAACTAAATTGCGTCCCCTGGACGTTTCCACACACACACTCCCACGCTAAAATACCGTCCCCTGGACGTTAAACCTTAATTAACCTTAATAAATTCGTCCCCTGGATGTATAACCGATTTAATTTTAACATGTCCACCGGACCTAAATCACAAATACAGTTTTCCTTTACACTAAATTGACTCTACAACTAATTGACTCTACTCATTAACTTCCACTTTCATTTTACAACTCCCAATTGCAATTAATTAATTAATTTTTTGTCCATATAATTTATTAATTAATTAATTTTAACGCTTATAATTTTTCACTTTTAATTTTGTCATTTAACCATTCACTTTCTTTTCAATTTATCCATTAATTAATTTATTGTAATTTTCCACGCATAGAATTCTACTATTTTATTTGCCACAATTAATATTTATCAATAACTTTTAATTCATAATTTCCTCACTTATAATTTTCAAAATGAAATTTAATTCACTCACAAAATAATCCGTTTTTCAATTTGACTCAATATTTAATTAACCCAAAATTCTAGCGTCCTTTTTAACTTTTAATTATTTAATTATTTAATTAATTCTTACTAAAATTAATTTATCACTAAGTAACGACTAGAATTTATTTAGTAATTGACTAGAAATTCGGCCATAGAGTTGGCGCCACTCAGGTCCAGAATTTTACCGACGGATTCGAGTAAATTGAAATTTATTATAAATTAATTCAGCCACTGGAATAAATTCCGGCCTCAATTAATTTATTGACTTTATTTTATAATTTAATTAATTAATATTGCACGCGGAAAATTATTTTATTTTGGCCAAAGGACCTGAAATAAATAATTTTGAGTTACAGACACTATTTAACAAACGAAACGGCACGACAACTTTTGAGAAACACGAGACGCGTAATTGTAATGGCCAACGGCCTTCCAATTCAAATGATTATAATTTAACCGACGGAAAGATATTAGTAATTTAATTATAATTAAATTTTGGCCATTGGAATAAAATTCCGGCCAAATTAAAATTATAATTTTACCTCCAGAACTTTATTACAGCAACTGATGATGTTGTTCCGCTGCTACCTGGATGGCGGTGTGATTTTTCCTTGGTGAACGGAAATTAGCCGGTCTCGTGTCGTCTCTGACCTCTCTCTTACTCTCTTTATTTATGATAATTATTGATACTGATTAACCTGTCAATGAACAGTACGTATAAGTAATTGATTTCAAGATTAAAGAAAGTTGGAATTCATTGGCCAAAGGTCCAGATAATAATTTTATTTTTAATTAACTATCGCTTCGTTCCACGTGAGCAAACTTAAGCGTATATAATTACCTTAATTTTATTTAGTGTCCTGCCGTTGTCGTTGTCTGAACAAAAACTAGAACTCAACTGATGATTCCATGTTCCGCAGTCCTTTTTATATTATCATTTCCTCTATTCTGGTTCACTCCCGAAAACTTAGACTAGGGGAGTGGCGAATGTTCGGGCCTTAGCGAACATGCGACACCCGGTGACAAGTCGCAACCTTAACTCGCAACTTACGAGGTCATTGGCCGGTTAACGGCGGGAATAACATATAAAATTAAATTTATAGTTTTTACCAGAGTGCATAATGTACCCTGTTACATATTGGTTTCGGTCCGATTTACGAAAATCGAATTTTCATCAGATGTCGACGTTTTGAGGTCCTAGGAATCTATTCTGACTAATTTCAAGATGATGTGCGAGTGTATGTATGTATGCATGTACGTACGTACGTATGTAAATACCTGTATCTTTTGAACGGATGAACCGATTTTGAACTTTAAGTGAGTAATTGAGCTTGATCGGTAGGGCTGGTTCAGAGATATTCCAAAAATAAAGTTTTTCCAAAAATGTTTTTTTTGGATAACTTTTAATGTGCTCGATGGATTAATTCCATAATGGACTGGGCTTTAAAGCTTTATAAGCCGAGTCGAATGCCACCCCAACCATCAAAATCGGTTCATTCGTTCAAGAGAAACCGTTGTCGAAAGAATTAAAAAAAAAAAATTTTTTTATTTTTTCTAAAATATCTCAAAAACGACTGGATAAATCGAATTCAAAATTTGATCAGCTTTAGAAATTGATAAAACGCGTCGATTGCCACCTCAACCGTCTCGATCGGTTTATTAGTTTGAGAGATATCGTTGGAGAAAATTGGTGAAAAACGTTTTTTTTCGAAAACAACAGCATTCAAACGTATTTTCGAGCTCCAAGAGCTCGAAAATGTATTCACAATAATGTTTTCGAGGTTCTTGAGCTCGAAAACAGCGGGAAGTTTTGGGGCTGGCCCGCAGGGTCAACTGACAGACCGATTTTTTTTTCCCGGGACGATACAAATGTCTATTAAAATGTTATGAAATTATATAAATTTCTACAATAATTTTGAAAAATCATACTAGTTTTGATGCATTAATGTATAATTACTAGGATGCTCTGTTTAAAACGGACATTTTTTTTTCGTTCTCCATTAAAAATCTTGTTCTATCCCGGCTAGAATTTCTTCCTGATTTGTCTGAAGTACCACAAGGACCTTATCAGGTTAATATAAGGTTTGCCTGATTAGGGCAAACCTGACAAGTTCCTTGTCAGGACCTCATTAGGATATCCCTATTCAAAAAAAAAGTTATTTGCCATCGGGTCAACCTGACAAGTTGCTGATCAAGGCCTCATCAGGATATCCCTATTCAAAGAAAAGTTATCTCATACCTTTAAATATTCCATTTACAGGCTAAAAATTAAACAAAGTACAAAAGAATATTATATAAAAATCACGTCAATCATTGCAGCACAGATTTTTTACTTCTTCATCAGTTATTCTTTGACATCATAATGACTATTATATTTACACTTTCAAAATCACATGTGTATGCCAGCGCAGTGGATAGCATTGAGGACTTTGAATCGGAAGGACGCCGGTTTGAGCCTAGCAGTCATCGGGATTTTTTCATCAATAAAAAATATGTTTACTTCCTCTAATTAATGCTCTCAATACGATAGATAACATTCTCGATCGAATTAAAATTCTCTTATTTTTTTTTGCAATTTGATATTTTTTTAAAAATAATTACTAATAAGATAATCCTGATAAGGATTGGATGAAGATATCCTGGTAAGGTCTTGTTATCTTGATAAGGCAATCCCGATAAGGACCTCATGGGTCTTAAGCGTTACATCCATATCAGAATCCTCGTCAGGATACCCTGATCGGGACCTTATTTGAAATAAGGTTAACCCGATAACGCCCAGATAAAAATTCAGTCTAATTTTGAGCTCTTAATATCAATTTTAAGAACCGGAACAACGTCGTTGAATTTTTTCCATGCTAAAAGCATGTCATTCTCGATTTGTTTAATTTTAATAAATAAAACTCAGTCCCGTATTAACGAATCTTATTGTTTCAAAGTTTTAGTTAAAGAAATTTGTATGTTCTTTGAAAAAGCCTGTATGTGCCCATCAGTACTTTCTCCTACAGCCCGTGTGGAATCCTTGAAAGTCGAATTTCCTATCAAATTGGTGGTTTTTTATGTTAACTAGTAAACGGTTGACTTACAAGAAAAATAGTATCGAATATTTTTTGTGGGAAATTTATTTTTCTACAAAAATTTAACATACACTTATCCAAAAAATTAAAGGAACAAGAAAATTTTATAAATTTTTTAGTGATTTTTAGAAGGCTGTATTTTCGTGAAAAATGATCTATCGAAAAAATTAAAAAAGCAAATTAAAGTTTAAAATCTCTAGTTTGAAGATCTTACAGCAAAATATTTATTTGAGCCACGGTTTTTTCGGAATCATAAGAAAAAGGTCAAGACAAAATTTTTCTAAATTTTTTGGTTTTATTTTTTAGGTCTATGGGACCGGAAAAAATTTTTTCAAAAAAACGAATTCATGGCTCGTTCAGGAAATTTATTCAGCTACAATTTGTTTTTTTTTTGTTTCTCTGTACGACAATTTGCTGCTGAGATATCAGCCTTCAAATGAAAAAGAATTCTTTTGTCTTTGTTTATTGATATCTAAGCAAGTAATGGTCACACAGTAATTTAAAAGGCAGTTTAATGAACTTGAATAAATTCCCTACAAGCTCCATTTTCGATTTTTTCAAAAAAAAAATTTTTTTCATCCTTGATATCCATTTGAAGAACCAACAAAAAATGGCCATTTTCTGGTATTTTAGTCAACTCATCGCTACTCTGCAAATATTGATAAAAAAAATAATTTTGCCAGGTGATTTTACAGCTTAATGTACCCCAAAAAAAAATCATCAATTATTTGAACGATTCGTCAATTATATTTTGACTCCATCAGCAAAACTTAATACGAGTTCTTTATGTCCAAATATCACATAAGTTACCCAGGTAGGAATCGCCAAGGCTAACTATGGGCCGAGCCTGGCCCTGTTGTCACTTGCCAAGCTTCGACAGCTGACCATTGGCGTAAGCCTCGGCCGGGGCTTGGCCCAATGGTTTGATTACGTTAAGCCAAGTCTTGGCAGCTAATTACTAGCCCGAGTCTAGGCCGAGGCTTGGTCCAATGGTTTCATTAAGTTAAGCTGAGCATTTGGTAGTGACCATTGGCCAATGCCTCAGCCTGGGTAAATTTTTATTTAATATTAAAATTAGCCACTTTACATGTGTCTATGTATTTTTATATAGAGAAGACCAAGGCATAACGGTCCACCGAGTATACGATTAATATCAAGAGTTGAAATTTTCTAAAAAGGAAAATTATTTGATATACAATAATTTAGATTTAATTAGTTATTGCTATGTTCACAACTTTTGGTAACATAAATGGTAAACTTCAATAAAGAATATAGTAGTCCTACTTGATCTTATTCTAAATTTATTCATTTATATCAAATCATAAAATTACAAATTAATAAATAAAAAAATAAATAAATAAAAAATATACGTCCATCTAGTATTTCTAGATTAAATTATATTTAAATAATTAACAAACAAAAAACTTATGATTATCTGAACATCAGATTTAGCACAGTGGATAGCGTCCCGGCCTAGTGATCAGAAGGATCTCAGTTCGAACCCCGGTAGTCCCCGAATAATTTTATTCGTTATTTCCCATTAATTCAGTAATTAGTTAATTACACTCCAATGTAATGTCGACAAAAGTGTGATCAAACTTTTTTTTTAATTATATTTATTAATTTAAATGATAATATTTTAGATAGAGCATTGGGTGAGCCTTAGATTTTTTACTCCCCGAGGTTTGGCCGAGGCTTGATTTTTTGTTTCCCAAGCCTTGGCCGAGGGTTGAAATTTTGTTTCTCAAGGCTTGGAACATCACTGATGGCCACCAACCTTACCTGCTACCCCAATTGAGCATTCGATTAAGTTTTTCGACTTGTCGCCGGGCGCGCTTATTGAAAATACTCTCACACTAGGCCCAATCATAATTAAGTAAGGGAGGAGCTTTCCGATCATTGCCGAAATTAATAAAACTACAAGACAACAGCGAATAAAAGAGTAGTGACCGGAACGACCAGACTGAACAGACGTTCAGGACAGAGTCCATAGGATCGGGCAACCATCGAGACGCCTAAAGTTACAACCAGGAAGGATAGAGCCGGGATGACCAAGTAACCACGGGACAAACTACACGGACCAGGACAACTACACGAACCAGGACAAATACCGGACCAGGACAACTAATACTGGACAACCGACGGTGTAAGAATCAACGAAAATCGTAATAGGTATTTTATAGAATATTCCCAGAATATTTATTAATCAACTACGCAGTTAAATGTCGTGTCCGTGAAGTATTGTCGTGTCTATTTTCGTGTAATATTCAATCGAAAACCGGTCTCAACATAATTAGCTTTGTTGTTTCCAGGCAGGTTGTATAAAGCATTGCCAGAAAATTCTTCTGGAATTTTCCAGGCAGGTTGCGTAAGGCATTCGCCGGAAAAGCAATTGCGATCTAGTCAGAATTATCTAGTCACTAATAATAGGATAAATTAATTATAATTAAGTTAAATAAAATCAAATAAACAAAACATAAACGTTAAATGTGTCGTAAAGTAAAAAAACATGTTCAAGTTTTGAGTATTGGATATAGAGTCAGTGAATAAATTGTTAAGCGGTAAAATAAAATAAATCCTAAAACCAGCTTAACAAAATTGTTGGTAAAAGAAAGGTTAACGTCTATAAGAAATTAGTTGTGGTTAATTGATAGTGATTTTAAAGTGTAGTAATTAATTATATGGGAATTAATTTAAATCAGAAAATAGGTATAATGGAATTTTATGTTGTAAAGTGTGTGAGTGTGGATAGTGTACTTAGGAAATTAATGGATGCGTAAATAAGGTTATATCACGTAGAGGGTCCAGGGAACCGCGTGAATTTGTTGCAAAGAAGTTATATCGCGTAGAGGGTCCAGGGGACCGCGCGGGAAAATGTTAGCCACGTAGAGGGTCTTGTCAACTGCGTGGAAAAAAGAGTTATAGTGAGACTACTGAGAGCTTGCTCATCATTTAATGGTGGGGGTATGGGAATTGCATGCTAACTGAAGGGAACGCTCTCAGTAGCTCCAGTATAAGTCGAGTGTGTGTATTATAGTCCAGGGGACTCAGTGTGAGTGTGTGTGTGATATAGTCAAAGGTAGTTGACATTAGGTAATAAAGTTTATAAGATTTAAAAAGGTAATAAGGTTTATAAAATAAAGGTTTAAATAAATATTGTCGAGGTCGAATAAATGAAGGTTAAAATTGTTAATTGTGAAATAAATTAATTAATTGTAAATTATCCTTCCTCTTCCTTCTCTTACAAAACAATTTTACACCGACCCTGATGATCTAAGATCCGGCTCTGGGAGGCCGTTATTACTTCCAGTGGCGCCCTTTGTAAGGACGACCAGAGTAGCAGCTTAGCCCTGTTATAGACCAGTGCTCAACCAATGGTTCAGCAAAGGCTTGACTAAGGCTTGCGCCAAGGCTCGGAACTCTGGCATGACGACCGGCCAATGCCTGGTCCGAGCCTTGTCCAATGGTCCCTTCCTACCAGGGTAGCCGGATGTACCTATGTATAGTTCTATACGAACCATACAAGACCATCCATGTTCTATAAATAGCTATGTAAGCCCCCCTATGATTAGTTTTTCACGCTACATATACTCAAATACACGCTCACGCTTGTACACATACAGATACTGACCCATATACACAGCTTTTATTGTGAATATAATTTTAAATCCGAATTTTCATTATGTACGTAATTTTAATTCTCGCATTTTCATTATGTTCATAATTTTAATTCTCGCATTTTCATTATGTACATTATTTTAATTCTCGCATTTTCGTTATGTACATAATTTTAATTCCAAATTTGTATTATGTACATAATTTTAATTCCAAATTTTTATTATGTACATAAATTTAATTCTACCATTTTCATTATGTACATAATTTTAATTCTACCATTTTCATTATGTGAATAATTTTAATTCTACCATTTTCATTATGTACATAATTTTTATTCTACCATTTTCATTATGTACATAATTTTTATTCCGAATTTCCATTATGTACATAATTTCAATTCCGCATTTCCATTATGTACATAATTTTAATTCTCGCATTTTCATTATGTACATAATTTTAATTCTGAATTTTTATTATGTACATAATTTTAATTCTCGCATTTCCATTATGTACATAATTCTAATTCTCGCATTTTCATTATGTACATAAATTTAATTCTGAATTTCCATTATGTACATAATTTTAATTCAGTATGCCTGAATATCTAAAAAATTAATATATTATTAGCTCTCATAACTCAAAATGTTCCAATTATTTTTATAGGATAGTATAGTTTAAATTCAACATATTTTTAGTATGAAGATCATAATTTTAATAGAACTCATTACAATTATGTCAGTACATAATAATATATAATGATTAAAATTATCTAAACACATAATGATAATGTAATTCATTTTTATTATGTGCCACCATAATTTTAAATAATCAAAAATATTAATGTCAGAACATAATTATAAATAACCAGATTATTATTATGTCAGGAGATAATAATTATTTTTAATAAAAATTATGCATGATAATAAAATTAATGTGTCGCATTTTAATTATGCCTCGATTAAAATTGTTTCAATTTTTTTATGACAATTTATTTTTTCTCTAATTTATTTGTTAACATTAAATAGTAAAACGGCGTGCCATACATGTGCGTGATGGTAATATATGATAATAAATTTGTACACAGAAAAATCAGATGGATCAATGAAACTAATTTTTTTTGCATTTGCTGTTATGCTATTCACCGAAGCCAAAGGTTTTTAGGTACCATTTGTTATTTAAACTGGTAAACCAAGACTTGTTACTTGAGTATTGGCTGAATCTTGGCCCAAGACTGGCAAAACGAGACTTGTCACTTGAGTATCGGCTGAATCTTGGCCCAAGACTGGCAATACAAGGCTTATTACTTGAGTAGTGGCTGTATCTTGGCCCAAGACTGGCGAACCGAGGCTCGTCACTCAAACGTTGGTCGGATCTTGGACCAACCTTTGGAGGCCGAGCCTAGGTAGCCCAGTATTGTGCCAAGACCGGACCCGTTGTCAATATTTTTTTTCCTACAAGGGAAAGAGTAGTTGAAAAATTGAACTCATATCTGATAATTTATTACAGTTTCGTATAGTAGTAAAGCGCTGCGACTTTGAAACTGTAAAAATTACACCCGGGAAAAAATGTTTTTATAAAATTTTATAAAATAATGTAAAATTTTATACAATTTTATAAAATTTTGTAAAATTTTATAAGATTTTACAGCAAAACTTTATAAAAATTCATACAATTTTATAAAATTTTATAAAATCTTATAAAATTCAAGAAAATTTTATAAAGTAAGCTCTGAGTAAGGAACATAATAGATGAATGTAATTTTATAAAATTGTATGACATTTTATGAAATTGTATAAAATAGAAGAAAATTTTGTAAAGTTTTACGCAATTGTATAAAATTATATAAAATTTTATACAATTTTATAAGACTGTACAGCGAAATTTTATAGAATTTAATTTTAATAATAATAGTAGTAGAATTAATAATAATAATAATAGAAAAATTATAGAATATAATTTTATATAATTTTATCAAATTTCATAGAATTTTATAAAATTTTATATAATTGTATGAAATTTTATAAGATTTTATAAAATTGTATAAACTTTTATACAATTTCATAAAATTATATAAATTTTTATACAATCTTATACAATTTTATAAAGTAAGATCTTAGTGAGGGAAGTAATAATTAAATGAAATTTGATATAATTGTATGAAATTTTATAAAGTTTTATACGATTTCATAAAATTATATAAAATTTTATACAATTTCATCAAGTAATTCCTTAGAAGGGAAGTAATATTTAGATGAAATTTTAAAAATTTTATAATGTTTTATACAATTTCATAAAATTATAAACACACAAAAAAAAATTCTCGACTGAAGGTAAATATTCTTGATTCAAGAAAATTTTTTTGGAGACCTAAATTTTCTCAGATAAAGTAGAAATCTTCTCCAACCAAGACGAATTCTCTTGGCTCAAGAAAATCTTGACTTGGTTCCCGAAAACGTTTGTCTTCAAAAATATTTTCTTGACTCAAGATATCTGTTTTTTCTGTGTAAAATTTTATAAAATCTTATACAAATTTATACAATTTTATAAAGTAACATCTCAAAAGGGGAGTAATAATTAGATAAAATATTATACAATTATATGAAATTATATAAAATAATATAAAATTATATAATATTTCATAAAACTAGAGAATTTGATGTCACTATTGCATCTAGTGTGGGGTAGCATTTTGTGAAATTTGATAAAATTTCACACAATTTTATAAAGTTTATTACAAATAATTATAAAAATTGTTAGAAATTCAAAGTATAAAGACAAAATTTTCAATGGCCATAAAAAAAAAATTTCATTTTTGCGGGCAAAATATGGTGATAAACAAATATGAACCCGAGTAAAAACAGAATTCCGCCGCACCACCGCCACAACACCGCTGCACGGCTTTTTAAGCGCCGCACCACCGCTGCACTACAACCGTGACATTTCCGATTATTTTATAAATGCCGCACCACCGCCGTGACAACTAAAGAATTTATCTATTCGCTGCACTACCGCCGCACCACCGCCGTGACGACTAAAGATTTATCTATTCGCTAAAAACGGAAAAGTCCGAAAGTGACGGAAATTTGACGAAAAATTCAACGAAACTTTGTACAGTTAGCTTTTGCTCAAGCAAACTGTGCTATTAGGGAAAAAGTCCGACGTTGATGTATATATTTGACGTTAACTTTAAAGGGAACTGTCGTTAAACAACTGCAGCTCCTTGTTTTATAAAAATTGATTAATCAGATTATGATTTTTAGCAGTACCAAATTACTATAGTTGTTAACAAACAATTTTATTGTTTCTACAAAATAATACTATAAACAATATAGGCTCACTTGTCTTAAATTATAACTCGATTTCTAATAGTGTAGATTAAAATCATTCTCAATCAACACGACAAAAAAAAATCGGTCTATAAGTTGACCCTGCGGGCCAGCCCTGAAACTTCCCGCTGTTTTCGAGCTCAACGAGCTCGAAAACACTATTGTGAATACATTTTCAAGCTCTTCGAGCTCGCAAATACTTTTGTATGTCATTGTTTTGTAAAAAACCATTTTTTAGCATTTCTTTCTCCCACGATATCTCGCGAACGAATTAACCGATTTTGATGGTTGAGGCGGCAATCGACGCGTTTTGTCAAGTTCTAAAGCTGATCAAATTTTGGATTCGATTTATCGAGTCGTTTTTGTGATATTTCAGGAAAAATAAAAAAAATTTTTTTTTTTAATTCTTTCGACAACGGTTTCTCTTGAACGAATGAACCGATTTTGATGGTTGAGGTGGCATTCGACGCGGCTTATAAAGCTCTAGAGCCCAGTCCATTTTGGAATCAATCTATCGAGCACATTAAAAGTTATCAAAAAAAAACATTTTTCAAAAAACTTTATTTTTGGAATATCTCTGAACGAGCCCTACCGATCAAGCTCAATTTTCTCTCGGCTTCAAGATATTGTCAATCCGCGTCGAATGACACCTTAAAGTTCAAAATCGGTTCATCCGTTCAAAAGATACAGGTATTTACATACGTACGTACGTACGTACGTACGTACATACATACATACATACACTCGGACATCATCGTGAAATTAGTCAGAATAGCTCCCTCGGACCTCAAAACGTCGACATCTGATGGAAATTCGATTTTCGTAAATCGGACCGAAACCAATAACTTCCCGAATTTTTGAAAATTTACAATTTTCTTAGCGGGAAGTTAAAAAGACAAATCCTACCAAAAACAGATTCTCTGTATAAAATCGCGCCAAGTACACGTTTAAAATTTTTTACAATTAAGACAAGATTCTTTTTACAAAAAAATGAATCAAATCGAAAAAATACCAAGTACCTAATATAATTCGAAATCATGAAAAACATTTTCATAGAATTGAACAAAAAATTGAAAAAAAAAAATTTCAATGTACTTGGTGTGCCTATAAACTGGAAAAAAAGAATATCATTCAATTTAATTGGAAAATAATTTACATGCGAAATCAATTCTAAAAATTTTGCTTGAATAAATTTAGTAACGCACACCAAGTACATTGAATTTTTTTTTTTCAATTTTTTGTTCAATTCTATGAAAATGTTTTCCATGATTTCGAATTATATTAGGTACTTGGTATTTTTTCGATTTGATTCATTTTTTTGTAAAAAGAATCTTGTCTTAATTGTAAAAAATTTTAAACGTGTACTTGGCGCGATTTTTTACAGAGAATCTGTTTTTGGTAGGATTTAGGATACTTTGGTCTTAATTAGAAAGTTTAGAATTTATCCTACCTAATGATAATGAATAGTTTGTATAGGTTCTTTAAAGACGTTAAATTTCGGTTTTTTAGAGTCCATAGGACCTAATAAGAGTATATAGTATGAAAAATACTTATTTAAGTCCACTTAAGAATCTCAAGTACTAAAATAGGAGCATTTAAGTATATTGAGTACTTAAAGAGAAGTTAAATTTCGACTCGGGATCTTTTTGTTCTTCATCATTTCAACAGTCGTAAAATGAATACATGAACAAAATATGTATTGCAGTATGTCCCTGGCTGTCCCATTTGTTTATGTCGACCCTTTTAGCGAACAAAAGCTTTAACACAATCAGCAAAGCTCGATGGAATTTTTTCTCTTCTTTGTCAACATCGATCCCACTATCAATTAATTTTATCGCCAGCTCATTGCTTTGGTTACTAAAGGCTGTGCAAAAAAAATGTTTCAACGAAGCTGAAGAAACGAAAAGTGTCAAATTTAATTCGGTTGTGACGCTTTATTATTTTTAGGTAGAGAGCGATGTTGTTCGGCTACCTAGTTACGTTTCCAATAGGAAGCTTATTGACTTTATAAAATATTTTGTGAGTAAGTTAAAAAATCGTTATGGGCAATTCGAAATTATTGAGGAAATCCTGGGTCAGGGCATTGAGACTATAGTGCTACATGTGCGCTAACAGAAACAATTGGAAAATATTCAAACGATATTTTCGATTGTTATAGAAGGGAATCGAAACCAAACAGTGCAAGAAGATGAAGATGTCAACCAGCGAAACGTTCAATGATCTTTGATAACCCATCAAAATTGTCAACCACTCGACGAAATTTTTAGTATCTTACGCTGAAAGTTTCAAAGAGTTTCTTCAGTTATTGACGAGTAAAATGCTGCATTTTTTTTTCCAACGAGCCATAAATTCACCTATTAATCCGCTCACAGTAGGTAGCGGTAGTAAACTGACTGAGACATACAATAAGCTAAGATCCGCTTTTGAAGGACAAGTTCCAACGAGTATCGACCATCATCCAGAAGAGATTCACTTTTGTGAGAATTTATTTGCTAAATCTGTGCTGCAGCAGGGAGAAAATCTGATATCTACTAAGCCTGAGATGGCTTTTGGTTTAGCTGCAGTTACCGTAGCTTTGTGCAACGATTTTCCGGACTTGAATGAGCTTCTTTTGGCACAGTCACGGATCAGCTGCCCTTATCTATGCCCAGTTCTGTTAGACCAATCTGAAGGAGAAAGTCTTAAGGATTACAAGAGATCTTTGGGATATAAATATGTAGATGGAGTCATTGAAAAGGAGGAATTTTATCAAAACAGAATGTCGGGGATTATCAAGTTATATGCGGCCATTATCGTTGCAAGATTGAAGCGTAACGAAAATCGCCGCCATCCACATGGTCTGGAGAATGCTTGGCGCTTGTTAAATGTCTTAATGAATTTCAAGCTTGTTCCAGAACATGTGGATCCCATAGCAACGGTGATCCACGGCATTCTCCAAGTTTGTGGCTCGTCGATGTTTGAGGATAAGCCATCCCAGCTAAAAATTTTAATTGATAACATTAATGAAAATTATTTTCCAGAGCTGAAGAAGAACGGTGCAAGTCCAGGTCCAATTGGTAGACTGGGATTGATTATCGACCTTTTCTACAAGCAAGGCTGTTTTCCGGAGCCTGAAGGACAGCTGCCAATTGAGTTCTGGTGATTATTGATAAAGTTGAGTTTTTTTTCAATTATTGAATTTTTCTTTGCATGTTACTTTTGAAATTTATATGGTTATTCAATGCATGGGGATGGGTATTTAATATTTTGCATGTTAGTAATAAAATGACAACGGCCGGCTTGACCTTTAAAAATATTCTTCCTAAGGTTGTCTCAAACTAATATTCATCCGATAAAGAAATATTTTTGTTGGCAACCGACCGGATCAACGATCTGAAAAATTACAATTAATCACATGACTTACAAAGTTCTGTAGAAATAGTCTGCAGCAAATCTTAACAAGATACTTGTTATGACAATATTAGGTGAAAGTTGTAAAGTTGTTTAAGATATCGGGTTTTTTTTTTTTTTTTCCATTGCTCATTGTTCAAATTCAGTACCTGTATAGAAAACCCAGAGGTCCTTATTAAAATTCAAAGTTATTCAATTAATCAAAATTCTCGCTCATTGAAGTTAAACCTTACATTAATTGAGTACCACTAAATTCATTATACTAATTCTGAGCACACGAAGTTCCATCGTATGCTTCAAACACTAATTATTTTTTTTAAGTATTTTAAGTGAAAATTTTGTAATATTTCAATGTTAGCTTTATTCTGACAAATGGCAACTGAAAAATGCTGCCATTGTTTATATCATTCTATATTATCTTTTTGAAGACTTTACATACACTTATCCAAAAAATTAAAGGAACAAGAAAATTTTATAATGTTTTTTAGTGATTTTTGGAAGGCTGTATTTTCGTGAAAAATGCTCGTATCGAAAAATGAAAAAAGCAAAATGGAGCTTGAAATCTCTAGTTTTCAGATCTTCCAGCAAAATAATTTTTTGAGCCATGGTTTTTGCGGAATCATAAGAAATAAGTCGAGACAAAATTTTTCTAAATTTTTTGGCTTTGTTTTTTACCTAAAGGTCTACGAAGCTGGGTAAATTTTTTAGGAAATATATTCAGCTTCAATTTGCTTTTTTTTTCTCTCTGTACGACAATTTGCTGCTGAGATATCAGCCTTCAAATGAAAAAAGATCTTTTTGTCTTCGATTACCGATATCTCAGCAACTAATGGTCGCACAGTAATTTAAAGGGTAGTTTGAAAAACTTGCACAAATTTCTTCCATGCTCCATTTTCGATTTTTTTGAAAAAAATTTTTTTTTTATCATTAATATCAATTTGAAAAACACACAAAAAATGGCCATTTTCTGGTTTCTAAGTCAACTCGTCGCTACTTTGCAAATATTAATGGAAAGGTTCATGTTGCCAGGTAATTTTACAGCTTAATGTACCCCTAAAAACCCTAGAATTTTTAGATTGATTCATTGAACCGTTTGTCGGGGCCGAGTGCTCAAAATTTTACAAAACAATTGCAGGAATAAGTTTTGTTCCTTAAGTTGTGGACATTACCAAAATGAAAAAATCAATTTTTTCGGATTTTCATCATTTTTGTGTTAGTTATTCAGCAAATGTAAAGAGGAAAAAAAAAATTTGCAAAAATTGTGATAAAACAAGAATTTTTTACTTTTTTTCTTTACGTTTTAATCAGGGGTTTTTTTTTTTTTTCGTTTTTTGGAAAATTTTTTTTTTTTCTCTTTACCTTACATTGACAGAATAACTAACACAAAAATTAAAGAAAATCCGAAAAAATTAAGTTTTTCATTTTGGTAATGATTATACACTTATCCAAAAAATTAAAGGAACAAGAAAATTTTATAAATTTTTTAGTGATTTTTGGAAGGCCGTATTTTGGTGAAAAATGATCGCATCGAAAAAACAAAAAAAGCAAATTGAAGCTTGAAATCTCTAGTTTGAAGATCTTCCAGCAAAATATTTTTTTGAGCCACGGTTTTTACGGAATCATAAGAAAAAAGTCGAGACAAAATTTTTCTAAATTTTTTAGTTTTGTTTTTTAGGTCTACGGGGCCGGGAAAAATTTTTTCAAAAAAACGAATTCATAGCTCGTTTAGGAAATTTATTCAGCCACAATTTGCTTTTTTTTGTTTCTCTGTACGACAATTTGCTGCTGAGATATCAGCCTTTAAATGAAAAAGGAGCCTTTTGTCTTTGATTATTGATATCTCAGCAAGTAATGGTCACACAGTAATTTAAAGGGCAGTTTAATAAACTTGAATAAATTCCCTACAAGCTACATTTTCGATTTTTTCAAAAAAAAATTTTTTTTCATCCTTGATATCCATTTGAAAAACCCACAAAAAATGACCATTTTCTGGTTTTTTAGTCAACTCATCGCTACTCTGCAAATATTGATAAAAAAAATAATGTTGCCAGGTAATTTTATAGCTAAATGTACCCCCAAAAACCCTGGAAATTTTCAGATTGATCCATTGAACCGTTTGTCCGGTCCGATTGCTCAAAGTTTTGCAAAACAATTAAAGGAACAAGTTTTGTTCCTTAAATTGTGTAATCATTACCAAAATGAAAAAATTAATTTTTTTCGGATTTTCTTTCATTTTTGCGTTAGTTATTCAGTAAATGTAAGGTCAAGAGGAAAAAAAAAATTTTTTTTCCGAAAAACGAAAAAAAAAAATAACCCCCCGAATGAAACGTAAAAAAAAAAAATGTAAAAAAATTCTTGTTTGGTCTCGTTTTTTGGAAATTTTTTTTTTTCCTCTTGACCCTACATTTACTGAATAACTAACGCAAAAATGAAAGAAAATCCGAAAAAAATTAATTTTTTCATTTTGGTAATGATTACACAATTTAAGGAACAAAACTTGTTCCTTTAATTGTTTTGCAAAACTTTGAGCAATCGGACCAGACAAACGGTTCAATGGATCAATCTGAAAATTTCCAGGGTTTTTAGGGGTTCACTAAGCTGTAAAATTACCGGGCAACATTATTTTTTTTATCAATATTTGCTGAGTAGCGATGAGTTGACTAAAAAACCAGAAAATGGTCATTTTTTGTGGGTTTTTCAAATGGATATCAAGGATGAAAAAAAATTTTTTTTTGAAAAAATCGAAAGTGTAGCTTGTAGGGAATTTATTCAAGTTTATTAAACTGCCCTTTAAATTACTGTGTGACCATTACTTGCTGAGATATCAATAATCAAAGACAAAAGGCTCCTTTTTCATTTAAAGGCTGATATCTCAGCAGCAAATTGTCGTACAGAGAAACAAAAAAAAGCAAATTGTGGCTGAATAAATTTCCTAAACGAGCTATGAATTCGTTTTTTTGAAAAAATTTTTCCCGGCCCCGTAGACCTAAAAAACAAAACTAAAAAATTTAGAAAAATTTTGTCTCGACTTTTTTCTTATGATTCCGTAAAAACCGTGGCTCAAAAAAATATTTTGCTGGAAGATCTTCAAACTAGAGATTTCAAGCTTCAATTTGCTTTTTTTGTTTTTTCGATGCGATCATTTTTCACCAAAATACGGCCTTCCAAAAATCACTAAAAAATTTATAAAATTTTCTTGTTCCTTTAATTTTTTGGATAAGTGTACAAATCCAGGAACAAAACTTGTTCCTTTAATTGTTTTGTAAAACTTTGAGCAATCGGCCCGGACAAACGGTTCAATGGATCAATCTGAAAATTTCCAGGGTAAAAGAGGGTACATTGAGCTGCAAAATTACCTGGCAACATTAACCTTTCCATCAATAATTGCAAAGTACACGGAAAGAAAATTATGGAAAATGTTCCCATAATTTTGTGAAATTTTTTCCTATACCATAGGAATGTTTCCCATAATTGTAGGAATAGATCCTATAATTATGGGAATGATACCCATAACGTTATAGGAATGGTTCCTCTAATTATAGGAATGGTCCCTATAATTTATAGGAATACTTTCTATAATATTATGGGAATCATTCCCATAATATATAGGAACTATTCCTATAAATTATAGGAACCATTCCCATAAATTATAGGAACAATTCCCATAACATTATAGGAATGATTCCTATAATAGTATGAGAACTATTCCTATAATATTATGGGAATAGTTCCCATACTATTATAGGAACCATTCCTATAATATTATGGGAATGGTTCCCATACTATCATGAAAAAATTAATTTAAAGAAAAGTGTGGTAATCACTTTTACACACACATACACAGAAATATTATCAAATATAAAAACAAAAACGCAAACATTGAAAAAAAATTTGTAATCGGCAAAAACATTGAAATTTTTAACAAAATTTTTTTTTTTTTTAATTTAGCGTCGAAGAAACTTCATTTGAATCTCTCCATATCATGAGGGAAATTTCTACACTATTTTGCAAAAAAAATTTTTATATTATGGGAATGGTTCCCATAACATTATGGGAAAAGTTCCCATAATATTATAGGAATAGTTTCCATACCATTATGGGAACAGTCCCCATACCATTATGGGAATGGTTCCCATAATAATATTGGAATGGTTCCCATAATATTATGGGATTGGTTCCCATATTGGTGTCCCGTGAAAAAATATTCTGATCAGACTATATCAGGCCTGATATGGAAATTGGCCATATCAGACTATATATGCTTTGATATAAGTATATCAGACTATATATCAGACCAAATTTATTTAAAAAAAATATGTAAAAAATAAATATCAATAAATTTTTATTGTGTATAAAAAAATCTATCGTGTTCAACTTTCATGACACATCTTTTCGAATACAATTTGAGGTAACTTGATATTTTTAACCTCTATATAGGCTTATCAAATTATATCAAGTCTGATCAGGATTTTTATTCACAGGTATATCAATTTATATATATATATATATATATATATTAGGGTGGCGCAAAAAAACCGACTATTTTTTTTTTCCATCTCGCATGAAAATTTGTTGGTTTACGATGTTTTAAGAAGCCTCTCCACAAATCAGCTCGATAAAAGATTTTAAAGAGGTCGCTCACGAATTTTGAAAATATCAAAAATGATCGAAATTCGGATTTTTATTAAAAAAATATTTTTTTTCTCGTGGCAGCAATAGTTTATGTTTGTAAAATCATGACTATGCTGAAAATTTCAGCCCAAAATTTAAATATTTAAACGGCGCTCAAGAATTTTGAATGTTTCCGAGCGCAGTCTCTTGGACGTTTTTGAGCGACCCTTAAATATTAATAATAAAGCTTCTCGATTTTTTCACCATCAATTTGCATGACAATGAATGAAAATATAACCCGAGAAATAGAAATAATAAGTTATTTACATACTTTTTTATTTTTTAATCCAATTTGTAGGTTTTTTCGCTTATTTAAAACTTACCAAATTGTATTGTTTAAGACTGTCCTGTATATTTTTGGTTATGCAAAAGTTATATTTAAGTGAAATGACAATAATTAAGTTATAAAAACTAATCCAAACTATTAGTTACATATTATCAGTTAATATTCGAAATTCTTGAGCGCCGTTTAAATATTTAAATTTTGGGCAGAAATTTTCAGCATAGTCATGATTTCACAAATATAAACTATTGCTGCCACGAGAAAAAAAAAAATTTTTTAATAAAAATCCGAATTTCGATCATTTTTGATATTTTCAAAATTCGTGAGCGACCTCTTAAAAATCTTTTATCGAGCTGATTTGTGGAGAGGCTTCTTAAAACATCGTAAACCAACAAATTTTCATGCGAGATGGAAAAAAAAAAAATAGTCGGTTTTTTTTTGCCACCCTAATATATATATATATATATATATCAGACTATATAAAGTCATATCAAGTTATATCAAGCCTGATCAGGGATTTTTTTTTAAGTATATCAAAGTATATATAACTTTATAAGGTTATATCAGGCCATATCAGGACCTATTAGAAATAAATATAGAATTATATATGAGCTTATCAAGTTATATCAAGTCTGATATAGACATATCAAATTGATAAGGCTTGATCTGGCCTGATATGGTCAATTTTCATCAGGCCAGATCAGGACCTATCAAAAATCAAATATGGACATATCAGATCATATCAGGCCAGATATGAATATATCAAAAATTTTGATATGGCCTTATCAGCTCATATCAAGCCTGATCAGAATATTTTTTCACGGGGTAGGAACTATTCCCATACCATTATGGAAATGGTTTCCATAATGGTATAGGAATTGTACTCATACTATTATAGGGATGGTTCCCATAATATATGGAAACCATCCCTATAGTAGTATGGGTACAATCCCATATCATTATGGGAACCATTTCCCATAATGCATAGCAAAACTTCCCATAATTTTCTTTCCGTGTAGTGATGAGTTGACTAAGAAACCAGAAAATGGCCATTTTTTGTGTGTTTTTCAAATTGATATTAATGATAAAAAAAAATTTTTTTTCAAAAAAATCGAAAATGGAGCATGGAAGAAATTTGTGCAAGTTTTTCAAACTACCCTTTAAATTACTGTGCGACCATTAGTTGCTGAGATATCGGTAATCGAAGACAAAAAGATCTTTTTTCATTTGAAGGCTGATATCTCAGCAGCAAATTGTCGTACAGAGAAAAAAAAAAAGCAAATTGTAGCTAAATAAATTCCCTAAACGAACCATGAATTGGTTCTTTTGAAAAAAATTTACCCGGCCCCGTAGACCTAAAAAACAAAACCAAAAAATTTTGTCTCGACTTATTTCTTATGGTTCCGCAAAATTCGTGGCTCAAAAAATTATTTTGCTGGAAGATCTTAAAACTAAAGATTTCAAGCTTCAATTTGGTTTTTTTTATTTTTTCGATACGATCATTATTTACGAAAATACAGCCTTCCAAAAATCAGCAAAAAATTTATAAAATTTTCTTGTTTCTTTAATTTTTTGGATAAGTGTATCTTATTTACCCTGTCATTTTTTAAATTTTGTCATTCGCGCATTCAACATGTCGATTGTTATACATCAAAGTGCGCTGACGAAAATAATAAATTCCTTAAAAAAAATTTTGATTATATGTAAATTATATGATATATCATTCAAAATAAATCTAAATTTTAAAATTGTATAATGTATATATTTGTATAAGCCGATAATGGACAATTAAGAGTTAGTAGACAAATGAAATACTGGTGCATTCTATATCTTATTGTGAAATGAAAACTCGTTTTCGCTAGTTTAGTTTTAAAAATAAATTAAACCGAAGAAGTAATTTATTCAGTTTACAATAAAATATGCCAAGTAATTTTTTTCGTGTATTTACATATTTTTGATTTCACTACTATTTAACCTGTCCATAAGCCATCAAAAATTAAATAATCTGTTAGCAGTCAACATAAAAATAATAAATTTATTAACATAAAGATAACATTCTAAATCTTATAGATCAACATAAAAAAGTTGTCAATTTTTTACCATTTTCGTATTAAAAAACTAATTGCTATTTGTCAACAAAACGTTACAAAGTGTTATTTAAAAATTACTAAAATGTTGTTAAAAAGTAGACAAATCTTTACTGTCATCTTCTTGAAACATAAAAAGATTATCTTTTTGCTGGAGAATAGTAAAAATATTCGTTGGAAAAAAATCTGCGTTTCTATATCGCAAAATAAATGGTAGCATTTTTTTGTGAACTTCAATAATCAAAAAATCTGTAAAAATCTGAAATTTTGAGGAAAGTGATGGCCGAAAAACTCTGTCGATTGCCACTAGAATCATTCAAATCGGCAGGACTTGCTGCTTATTTAAAGAACAACCGACACCCTGATCTAGTTGAGTTGTTTTGTAACTCTTGAGCATCACGATCACACTTAATGTTGTTGTTGATATTTATTACAGAAGTTACTTGTTTTATTTTTTGAAAGTATCTACATCAAAAAATTATTGCTGGAAAAATGAATTTCTTAAGTTTTTTAATTTTTTTTTTTTTTAATTATTAAGTCTAATTTTGAATTTAATGTGGAACAAATAATTATTTTAAATGAAATATTTAGTCAAATAAATTTTTCATTTAATTGAATAGATTGATTTTCTTATGCGTGACTTTTTAAAATGTGATTTTTTAAATTGAAAATAATTTTTAATATATATTATTTTGTTAATTTGCAGTTAAAAAATGATGAGGAGCATGAAGAATTTGTAAACAGGAGAAGAATTAAGAATTACGTAATAGAAAGCGACGACGATGAAAGCAGTAGCAGCAGAAGTGAGGAGACGACGATAAAGAAGTCCACGGGAGTAAAAGAAAAAAAGTCATGACGACGTCGATGACTTTGATGATCGTTTGAAGGACGATGATTATGATTTGATCGAAGAAAATTTGGGCATTACTGTTGACCGTCGACGATTCAAACGTTTGAAGCAGATGCCAGTCGGCGGATCTGACGACGAAGATGAAGAAACCGAAAGAACTGAGAAAGAGTCTATTGCTACTGAATTATTTTAAAATGGCATTGATGATGTAAGAATTATAATTTGTATCATAATTATTTTAATTTACTTTATTTAATTATTTCATGGATTATAATTTATGATTAAAAATTTTAGGATACTCAAAAACGAAGTCCCAGTCACGAATCAGAGCATGAGAGCTCTAATCTTGACTACGATGATGAAAGTGTTTCATCAGAAGATGATTTTGTTGTCGACGATGATGACAAGCCCGTATATACAAACCCAAGAAGAAATATATTTCTGCAGGCGATCGAGCCTATACTAAAGAAGAAATGTATTTCGAAGAGCTCGATAATCCTATTGCTTACAATTGATATTTTATGAGCTTTCAAGCTCTAACAAGTGACGTTCTATGCTAAAGTTTGAAAATTTACGAATCGAAAATCATTAATGAAGAACGGTTTTAAAATTTTAATTCCCGATTATGTTCAATAAAATAAATGTATTGAGGCATATCAGAGCAATAATATATCAAATATCCGAGAAAAATATCAAAAACTGTGTTTTTCCATTTTTTGTGGATTTTAAATTTAAATTTAAATTTTTAGTCCTGATTATGTTCATACGTGATCAAACATGACTTGACATGCAGTATGCATGGCCATTCATGATCAAGCTTGGTCATGCATGAATGTTGCACGAATCATTTGTGACTATTCTTTCCTCGCCATTAATGACCATGCATGATTGAACATGGCTTTGTATAATCATGCATGCTTTTGCATAAATCATGCAAAGTCATGTCTGGATTATGCACGACCATGCCTGAATCATGCACGATCATTCATGAACTATGCATGATCAAACTTATCGTGCACGACGATTTTTTAGAGTAAAAGAGATCGATATTACTCAGACATTTTTATGGAAAGTTTGATAAACTCATACATGGTTATATAATAATCTTAGACATAATATAATAGTTATTGGCGTAACTAGTAGGGTAAGTGATTCATAATGTGTCAGCGCGATGCGTTTAGCACGAGTCGCAGGCGCGCAGGCACGAGCGAAGCGAGTGCATACTGCGCACCGGAGACGAGTGCTAAACAAATCGCGGGTGACGGATTATGTCTTACCCTACATGTTGCGCCCATAGTTTTATTCAACTCATATGCGCTATTCACGTTTTATTAATCGCCTAAAAAGCGAAGTCTCAATAGCTGTTTAGTGACATGGTGAAAAAAAACATTCGGCATCACAACCTTAGCTACTCAATGGGTAACAACAGGGAGTTGTAATTACCCCATATTCAGTAAGAACTTGAAAGATAGTTACGTTTATTTTCATTACGTCACAATGGCCGGGATAGTAGACATCTTTATTGCGGTTTGACAAATAATTTTTCACCAGTCGGTAAACGGCCATTTAGGGTTCGCATTTTAGGCATGATAAAACGTGAATAGCGCGCATGAGTTGAATAAAATTAAATAAATAATCCTAGACATAAAATGAAACTTCCGAAAAACTAAAAAAACAAGAAATTTTTTCTTCTTTACGTTTACTCGGATTTTTAACTTCCCGCTCAGAAAATCGATGATTTTCAAAAATTTGGTTGTTGTTTTCACCCCGATTTTCGAAAATCGAGTTTTCATCAGATGTTGACGTTTTTAGGCCCTAGGAAGTTATCCTGACTATTTTCAGCATGATGTCCGAGTGTCTGTATGTATGAATGCGTGTGCGCGCGTGTGTGTGTGTGTGTGTATGTGTGTGCCCGGTCTACAAGTTTTTAACTAATTAACCAATTTGCATGGTTCTTGCGGCGATCGAGAGAGCTTGTTGGCCATCAACTTTCCTGAAAATTTCAGATCATTTGATCGAGTAGACTTGAAAATATTTGCGAATTACGAAAAAAAAATATTTTTTTTTTTAGTTTTTTATTGATTTCTCAGAAACGAGTTAAACGATCGACTTCAAAATCGAATCAGCTCTAGAACTTTATAAGCCGCGTCGAATGCGACCTCAACAACCTCAATCGATTAATTTATCCGAGAGATATCGTTGAAGAAAGAAATGGTAAAAAACATTTTTTTCAAATATCTTCGAAACGGCTGAACCAATCGATTCCAAATTTTAATCAGCTTTGGAATTCAAGAAAACGCGCCGATTGCTACCTCAAACGTCAAAATTGGTTCATGAGTTCAAAAGATATCGGCGCTGAAAAGTTAAAAAAATAACATTTTTTTTTTCCGGATAAATCAAAGTATAATGTACTAAAATGTGACAGAAATCATAACAACTCTTCCTTGTTATAGTCTCTTTTGATCATTATATAATGTCATCTATCTTGTTCTTTAGTTTAAAATAGGGGAGGGTGGGGCAGAGCGGCCCCCCCAAAATTTTGATCAAAAAAAAAATTTTTTTTTTTTCGACTAATTACTATAAATCCGATATGTTTGCGCATTTTTATCCCTACGCATGACATTTGGGGCAAAATGGACAAGCCCAAAATTTCGAAAAAGTGATTTTTTCATATTTTTATCATCAAATTAAAAAAAATTTAGTATAATTCCACATTTCTAGTCCTACGCATAACACCTGAGGCAAAATGGACCAGCCGAAAGTTCCATAAAAATTTTTTTTTCATATTTTTCGGCCGTTTCTCTATGTAAGAGGCAAATTTGGTCACGAAAAATTTATAAAAATTAAATTTTTTTTTTTAGTTGATAAATTTTTGAAATAAAGTAAAACTATAGAATTGATTTTTTTTTTTTATTAAATAACAATTATTAATTAAGGTAATCGCGAGTGAACGATTTATTACACTTTAAAAAATTTTTTTCGAGTAATATAAAACGAAAAATAGTTGTTAAGAGAAAGAAATACATTCTTAATGATAAAAACAATTTAAAAAAAAAAAAAACGAAAAAAAAAATTTTGATCACTTTTTGGAGGGGGGCCGCTCTGCCCCACAAAAAAAAATTTTTTTTTTAGAATTTTGGCAAAATGTCCACAAATTTGTTCGAAATAGGACAAAAGTAAAGTGATCTTATGGTTGAAAGCCACAAAAAATAATAATTGGCTTAGGGGGGCCGCTCTGCCCCACCCTCCCCTATATGATTGGCAAAAAAATTGAAGAAACACAGTTTTTTTATATTTTTCTCGGATATTTCATATATTATTGCTCTGACCTAAGTCAAAACTCATTCAAATCTTGATTTTGATCACTGACATTGATATCTGCCTTAGTACATTTATTTCATAGAACATAATCGGGAATAAAAATTTAAAAACCTCTTAAATTTAGCATAAAATGTAACTTGTTAGAGCTTGAAAAGCTCATAAACATAATTGCATGTAATTCGCTCTCCATTCAAATATAGTGGAAACCTAAACATGCAAACATGCAAATAACCTTCTCAATAAGACAATTTATAGATAAATTGAGAAAAATATAGATAGCCCGAACTTTAAATCGAACCCAGACCATGTCGGTATCGCGCCGAGTGCTCTACCAGTTGAGCTATCCGGCACTATACTATATTCCGTTTAATTTGATCTATAACTTATTGAGCCACACCGTCCATCGTACGGTAATACACCAATTTTATATAGTACTCGAAGAGCTCGAAAATATATTCACAGTGATGTTTTCAAGCTCACGGAGCTTGAAAACAGCGGGAAGTTTTGGCCCCGCAGGGCCAACCGACGCTTGGATTTTTTCTTTTGAAAGCGACGTTAAAGGGTAAATTTAAAATGTATATTTTATATTGAAGAAAAAATAAACCAGTTGCTAGTGGATTTTTATGATCTTAAGTACTTGGTTCGATCACAGGACATCTTTGACGTCAGATGGCCTAAATGCTGTACAAATTTAAGGCATTTATTTTAGAAAACAGTAAAAAAGGATGTCTTAGGTCACACTGTTAAATAATTTTAGAAAATAAGTGAGTCTTAAGGGTGGGCAGTACGAACCAAATTTTGGAATTTTACTTTTCTAATTGCACGGAGCAATAGAGTTAACGCGTAATTATTTTTACTAAATATTTTATAGTTTCTGATAATTTGTTTTGTTGGTGGATTATAAAATATTTATTTAAAACAATCAAATCCATGATTGGCAATGGGCAATCAATTCATTTTGTTGTCTCAACTAAAATTTAGTTGTCAGAAGAAAATTTTTTTCTCAGTTCAATATCTTTTATTAACGAATTTTTTCAAGGCTGATAAACATGGTATACATTTGCCTTATACATATATAAATATCGTGTTTTAACTTGACCATTTCTTGAAAAACTCTGAAAGTTGTAATTTCTCGCTTATTATTTATTAACAAATAATTTTAATTAAAAACATATTATTGATAAATATATAAATAATAAAATTATAATAATTATATAGTTATTATTATAATTATATAATTGTTAGTATATATTATTATTATAATCATATAATTATATAGTTATTATTATAATTATATAATTATTAGTATATATTATTATTATAATTATGTAAATATATACTTATATAATTTTTTAACAAAGTACAACAACTTACCACCCGGGAAAAAATGTTTTTATAAAATTTTATAAAATTTTACAAAATTTTAGTACTAACATTTTATAAAATTTTATAAAATTTTATACTGAAAATGGCCTGGTAAAATTTTATCAAATTTTATAAAGTTTTATAAAATTTTATGAAGTTTTATAAGAATTTATAAAATTTTATGAAACTTTGTAAAATTTTATAAAATTTTACCAGGCCATTTTCAGTATAAAATTTTATAAAATTTTGTAAAATTTTATAAAATGATTTTTTTTTTCCGGGGCGGGTCACCCATCCAATTTATGGCCACCCTCGATGCTGTTTAACTTTTGTTATTGAAGAATCGTTGTCTGCTACGCTCGTCTATTGGTCACTTGTAGCTTAGAAATATTCGTGGCTGTATTTATGATTACTCATGAATTCTTATCAGCCATATTTTATAGTATTAATTTATAATTATATATAAAAAAAAGATTTGAATAATTCAACTATCGATTGTTTAATGGACATAAAATTTTAAAATTAATTAAATTTATTGATTTTTAATGATTTATATTTTTGAATTAATGGCGAAACCTTTGAATTTTTCCTTGAGTAATGAAGAATTAATTTTAATTGATAGTTGACAAAATAAAAGTTTAAAAACATTAAATTCAAAATTATCACATTTTGTAATATATATATATATATATATATATATATATAAATATGTAAGAGAAAGGGGCGGCGCGGGTAGGCAAAACGAGGTACTTCTAAAATTTTATGAAAAAAAAATTTTTTTTTTTAAATCTATTATAACCATCCCAAAATTACTTTTGTAGATATAATTGAGCATTATTTTGAATTTTTTTTCGTTAAACTTTTTCAAGAATCGAGTGCCGGTCGAAAAACGTTAAAGAATTTTGTATTATGATAAAAACTATTAAAAACTTTTTTATCTTCCTTTGCATCCAATAATTGTGTAAAATATATTTTTTTTTAATGTAAATAACTTACAAAAAATTTTAATAAAATCAAACTTATTCGATATTCAGAATTTGTTTTTTTCTACATTTTTCTGGGGGTACCCTGCATATATTTAGGTAATCAATTATATTTTTGATAATGTAATTTTCATATTTGTTTATCACCATATTTTGCCCGCAAAAATGAAATTTTTTTTTTATGGCCATTGAAAATTTTGTCTATTTACTTTGAATTTCTAACAATTTTTATAATCAATTGTAATAAACTTTATAAAATTGTGTGAAATTTTATCAAATTTTACAAAATGCTACCCCACACTAGATGCAATAGTGACATCAAATTCTCTAAAGTTTTATGAAATATTATAAAATTTTATATTATTTTATAAAATTTCATACAATTATATAAAATTTTATCTAATTATTACTCCCCTTTTGAGATCTTACTTTATAAAATTGTATAAATTTGTATAAGATTTTATAAGATTGCATATAATTTTATGAAATCGTCTACAACTTTATAAAATTTCATCTAAATATTACTTCTCTTCTAAGGACTTACTTCAGAAAATTATATAAAATTGTATAAGATTGTATAAAATTTTATATAATTTTATGAAATTGTATAAAACATTATAAAATTTTATAAAATTTCATCTAAATATTACTTCCCTTCTAAGGAATTACTTTATAAAATTGTATAAAATTTTATATAATTTTATGAAATTGTATAAAACATTATAAAATTTTATAAAATTTCATCTAAATATTACTTCCCTTCTAAGGAATTACTTTATAAAATTGTATAAAATTTTATATAATTTTATGAAATCGTATAAAACTTTATAAAATTTCATACAATTATATCAAATTTCATTTAATTATTACTTCCCTCACTAAGAAATTACTTTATAAAATTGTATAAGATTGTATAAAAATTTATATAATTTTATGAAATTATATAAAAGTTTATACAATTTTATAAAATCTTATAAAATTTCGTACAATTATATAAAATTTCATCTAATTATTACTTCCTTTTTAAGGTCTTACCATATAAAATTTTATAAATATTTATAAAATTCTATGAAATTTGATAAAATTATATAAAATCATAGGAAATTTTATAAAATTTCGCTGTACAGTCTTATAAAATTGTATAAAATTTTATATAATTTTATACAATTTTATAAAATGTCATACAATTTTATAAAATTACATTCATCTATTACGTTCCTTACTCAGAGCTTACTTTATAAAATTTTATTGAATTTTATAAGATTTTATAAAATTGTATAAAATATTATAAAATTTTATAAAATTGTATGAATTTTTATAAAGTTTTGCTGTAAAATCTTATAAAATCTTACAAAATTTTATAAAATCGTATAAAATTTTACATTATTTTATAAAGTTTTATAAAAACATTTTTTCCCGGGCACTCGCTTCTCGGTAAGTATTTTATAAAACCAACATCAATAAATTACTGAAGCATCTTGTGATCCCTATTTTGAAACGATTTTAAACAAATTGAATTGGGTAATATATAAATATACACTTAGCATGGATCGAATTATTTTTCTTAATCAGGGATTCAAATATAATTTTTGTGACAAATCTATAACAATTAATTTTTAATTTTTTTTTTCGATTGATCTTTCGTTAAACTGATGTACTATAGACTATCTTGCATCAATTAATATTTAAATATACATAATAAATTGCGCTTGGAAAATTCTTTACACTGATTATTTTTATTACCAGTTGGATATTTCAAGCAAAAATTAAAAGATGTCTCTAAGATTTTTACTGATTCCATTTGCTGTTGGTCTGTTGGCTGTAGTCATTTTTGCTTACGATGAAGAAAACCAATGTATCGAAGCAGGTGAAGATGTGAGTTACATATCATAACTAATTTTCTAAAATACTATTATTTATATTTTTAAATATATTATAAAAATAATCAACGTAGAATCTTGCTCTTAAGTGAATACTATAAAATTTGATTTCACTCAGGAAAAAAATAATTTTTTTTTAAATTTTATATACTGATTACTTTCAAGAGCAAAATGAAATTATAAAAAATTCTATAATATTTTACGAAATCATTTTTTTACTGAACATATGTTTATTGTTTTATTAGGCGATGATTATAATGTCATACGCTTATTAAAATTATGACCATAGCTTGACATATAAAATCATATTTCTTAATCAGGAATAATCAGCTTGTTAGAATATGTATGTTCATTTTTTCACAAGATATACGCATATTCTTAAATACTCATATATATTTTATTTCTTAAACATTACAGTGTGCTCGTTTCCCGGGCGTAGCACCGTGTTGTCCCGGTTTGGAGTGTCTGATTGACCCTGAGCAAATCGGAAGTACTCGTGAATGTCAAAACAATACGGGACCTGTAGACCGATAAAACGAATTCGTGAAAATTCGCTATTTGCAGTTCCAAGTACATCACTATTTCCAATAACTGACATACTTCTCACTACAAATTAGTTAATATTCACTAGTTATCATAGTCAAATTTCATTAATTCATTTAAAAAGTTTGTATACAATTTGTTAACATGTTAAGTTTCACATTTTGGAGATGTTTCATCAAAATGTGATAACTTATAACTTTTATCAATAAATATTAAAATATTTATTTGTTATTTGCATGTTTGCATGTTTAGGTTTCCACTATATTTAAATGGTGTATTACCGTACGATGGACGGTGTGGCTCAATAAGATATAGATCAAATTGAATGGAATATAGCATAGGGCCGGATAGCTCAACTGGTAGAGCACTCGGCGCGATACCGAATTGGTCTGGGTTCGATTCCCAGTTCGGGCTATCTATATTTTTCTCAATTCATCTATAAATTGTCTTATTGAGAAGGTTATTTGCATGTTTGCATCTTTAGGTTTCCACTATATATATCATTTTTTAAATTGAATTCTTTTTCTTCTTTTAAACACAATCTACGTTAATTACAAAATACATTTAATGTCTTTATTCTCATTTAACCCGACTAGAATTTCTTCCTGATTTGCCTGAAGTACCATATGGACCTTATCGGGTTAATATAAGGTTTGCCTTATTAGGGCAAACCTGACGTTCCTTGTCAGGACCTCATCAGGATATTCTTATTCAAAAAAAAGTTATTTGCCACCGGGTCAACCCGACGAGTTCCTGATCAGGACCTCGTCAGGATATCCTTATTCAAAAAAAAGTTATTTGCCATCGGGTCAACCTGAAAAGTTCCTTGTCAGGACCTCGTCAGGATATCTCTATTAAAAAAAAAGTTATTTGCCATCGGGTCAACCTGAAAAGTTCCTTGTCAGGACCTCGTCAGGATATCTCTATTAAAAAAAAAGTTATTTGCCATCGGGTCAACCTGAAAAGTTCCTTGTCAGGACCTCGTCAGGATATCTCTATTAAAAAAAAGTTATTTGCCATCGGGTCAACCTGACGAGTTCCTGATCAGGATCTTATCTGGATATCCTTATTAAAAAAAAAGTCATCCCATCTCTTTTAATATTTCATTTACAGGCTAAAAATTAAAAAAAGTACAAAAGAATATTATATAAAAATCACGTCAATCATTGTAGCACAGATTTTTTACTTTTTCATCAGTTATTCTTTGACATCATAATGAATATTATATTTACACTTTCAAGATCACTTGTGTATGTTATCCCAGTGGATAGCATCGAGGACTTTGAATCGAAAGGACGCAGGTTCGAGCCCAGCAGTTATCGGGATTTTTTCATCAATAAAAAATACGTTTACTTCCTTTAATTAATGCTCTCAATACGATAGATAACATTCTCGATCGAATTAAAATTCTCTTATTTTTTTTTTGCAATTTAATATTTTTTTTAAAATAATTACTAATAAGGTAATCCTGATAAGGATTTGATGAGGATATCCTGGTGATGACCTGATAAGGCAATCCTGATAAGGATTTGATGAGGATATCCTGGTAAGGTCTGGATAAGGCAATCCCGATAAGGACCTCATGGGTCTTAAGCGTTACATCCATATCAGGATCCTCGTCAGGATACCCTGATCGGGACCTTATTTGAAATAAGGTTAACCCGATAAGGACCTCGTCAGGCCGTTATGAAAAATTCTAGTCAGGAAATACCGGATCAGTTCATTAGTTTTCCATTACATTTAAATGAGTAGCAATCTACTAGTTTCGACAAGTAATTATTATAATGATAATGCTGTCAACTAACAAGGTTTAAAAAAAACCACGCGGTCAAGAGGCTTGCAGACAATATTTGAAATAAATAGAACCTCCGATACCCCTGATTGAAAGAAGCGATAAGAAACGATTCAATTTTACTACTATATAGATTCAACAAGATATACATTCAACATTGAGTGAATCGTTTTGTTTAATAAGGGACAAGAAAAGAAATGGAGTTATACTTTTTTTTTATAATAGTCAAGCTCTTTGGTGATTGACGACGACCTCATAATAAGATCTTCATGAAGAAAACTGCAGTATTAATATCTGAAATGAATATTAGTTAGGAAAATTAACAACGATATAATTAAAAATTTTCTATATATTAACAATTTACTCCTATCTGTTTTACCACTTACAACTTTTTTTTACATAGGAAAGTGCGAGAGGATAAGTATATTTACGAATGTTTGTACGGTTAATGCTAGGATATTGATATCAATAATCAAAATAAAATTTAGAGTCATCTAATACTACTAAATGTCCAGCGAAGCGGGCGAGTAACATTTAGCATAATTTATACGTACAAGCACACCTGGTGACAGCTAAAAACGTTATTTATACTGAAATTAATGCTTTGTTGAGAAATGTTATTATTTAATAAATCCACCTCTGTATATAAGAAATAAAATATGATATTGCAAAATATATAGCAATTATCAGACAATTTTTGTTACTCTTAGAAATAAATGATGTATTTATTTAAAAAAATAATTTGAAAATTTACGTGCGTAAAGATTCAAATTCCGAGTGAAATTTTTGTTCCTATTAATTTTGAATTTGTAAATTTAAAAATTGGACAGCAGAATTTTAAATACTATGGTAAATTTTGATAATAATAAAAACAATATTTCACTACCCGGAAAGAAAATTCTAAAAAAATTTACGATGTTAATATCGAAATCGTGGACTAGACTTTTATTAGCGTCAATTTTAAAATATTTTATTTCAAAATTTACTATGTGGGTTATATTTTTTACAATTTAACATCGTAATTTTAACAAAGACTTTTAGGATTAAAAATTACTTCAAAAATTATAATTTAACATCGTAAAAATAAAAGAAATAAAAATTACAATTCAAAAACTATATTTATTCCTATATTTATCTTTCTATGTACTTTTGAGTAAAATAAATATTACAGTGCTGCCTCTGTTATAATACGAAGTAAGCTATAAAAATTACGATATTGTATCGTATTTAAATATTAACTGCGTCCTCCGCAAGAGGCGCTCTCATGACTTATGAATGTTTATTCAAATCGTTTATATGAACCTTAAAAACCATATAAAGTGTAGACTCTTCAGTGGCCGAGTGGTCCAAGGCGTCGGACACTTCGCACTCAGAAGGATTCGGGTTCGAATCCAACGTCCGAACGATTATTATTTTATTCTCTTCTTTAAAATTTCTCTTCAAATTTTACGATATTCACATCGTAATTTTTATTGAAGAGCTTAAGACTTCGTATTATTTGTCTGAAGTATTATTTCTTAAATGAAATTTCCAACGCTACATCGTAAAAATTACGATTGTAAAAATCTAGTCCACCACTACAATAATCAATAGGACAAATTACGATATTATTATCGTAAATTTAATTAGAATTTTTTTTCCGTGTATTTTTGTATTTTTTTTTAATTTATTCGCTGATAAATTTTATTATCTATCATAAAAAATGCGCGTGCGTCAAGTTTTCATGTGAAAAAAAAAACTTTGACAACTCCTTGGGCAAAATTAATATAAAAAAACAAATACTCGAGTTTTTAAAAAACTTTTTCTCACCTCCGGGCGGAAAGCGTCAACTTTCGTCCCGCTGTGCAAAACGAAGTTGCCGCTTCCCGCCTCCGTCGAGGAGAAAAATAGTATACACTCCTCGGGAAGTAAATAAGAAAGCCTCAGATCACATGTTTGTTGACCTCGGCTTCGCCTCGGCCAACAATTACATGTGATCTGAGACATTTCTTACTTTACTTCCCTCAGTGTGTAATATACTATTTGTCGTTTAATTTAAATTACCAATCATCTATCAATTGTTTTACTTAATTATTAAACATTTAATTGAGTTTGTGATTTGAAAAATGGTGAATGTTAATAAAGAAATAGTTGATGACCTGCGAGAAAAGTATTTAAAAGTAAGAAAATTACTTGACGAACCGCAAGATGATAATTCCGAGGAACCTGATTGTCAAACTAAAAATAAAGCCGTGAGTATATTGGAAGAAATGCAAAAGAAGCTTGAAAATATGATAAATGATTCTGCAAAGCAAGATATAAATATTATCACGATGCTGTCAATAGTTTGGTTGAATATAGAAATTATTTTAATTGACAACGAAGAATTGAAAGATGCCAAGGAGATGAACTTGATGTGTTCTGCTTTCTCTCAGTGCATCCAATCAGCTGGGAATTATTTGGTGTCAATGGAGTGAGTATATTTATTTAAATATATCATCGCATATATTTTTATAGTCTTTTTCATAAAACGTTCATTACTATACATATTTTAATAAAAAACTTTCTTTGTTTCTGATCCAGAACATATTAGGAGTCTGGCAAGGCAAGTCAACTTCTCTAGTTCTCGCATTAGTTATTAAATTTAATAGCATAGCTTAGTTATTTTATTTTACCATTATCAGTAAATCCACCGTAATCTACGGTAAACCCACCGCACTTTGGGTCCGTTAGGGATAATATTTAAAAATAATAATTGATTGTTCCCAATGTCGAAACATCCTAGATAGCAAAATGACGTCTTGATGAATTCTAGATGGGCGTGTTCGGCCGAACTAAGTCCTCAGTAAACTCAGTAAGATTTTGTATAGTAAAAGCATATTTACTATACCAAATCTTACTAAGTCCTTAGTAAATTCGCTCAGGACTTAGTTCGCCGAATATGCCCATTGAGTTCTTATTTATGATTTGGACGTCTAATTAACATCTTAAAGAAGTCTATAAGAAGTTCTCAAGATGACGAATGAACCACTTAGCGAACTCAGAAAGACGTCTAAAAAGAGTTCTCAGAGAGTTTTTTTTCGGAATTCGCAAATAAGACTTCAGTATGAATTTACCATTACGTTTTAAGGAGCTCATAATTTTGACTTCGTAAAGAAGTTAACCCTAGCGGTTATGCCGTAGCGGTCAATTGTCGGTCAATGATGGAATAATTCCTTGTCAAAGATTCGTTTATCTTCGGTAATTTGACGGTGATTTTCAGGTGACATTGTGAAAGATTATCTTCGTTCATCAATCGAATTTATATAGCTATCGCATGATAAAATTACATCGTTTCTATTAGAAGAAAAAGGTGAAATCGTAAGTGATTGTGCGCGTTTTCACTATGAATCGACCGATTGTGCATGCGGAAAGTACAGATTGCCGCAAGTTCATTTAAAGCGTTTTTACCGACTATTCACCCGGAATTGACTCGCCTAAAACTTGCGTCTCACGGTTACTTCACTTTATATTCAAGGGTGATTTAATTGGTGTTATGACGTAAATTCGCCGCTAACAATTGGTCTAAAATTGATGACATGTTGGCAAATAAACCAATAATACATTCTTATGAAATATTGTATGTCTATATAAATAATGTTTCTTCATACAAAATGTCATGTTATTTATGATAATTTTTTAACTGCTCATTATTTTTTATAAAAAAATTCAATTAATATCTTTTTATTGAAATGTATTTATTTAACTATTACATTTTATTGCCTTGTGATTATAAATATTAAATAATGATTGTGATAGAAGCATGTAATTGAATCTGTTACAAGATATGAGATACTGAAAAGATTGACAAACTTTTTATAAACTTGAAAATAAATTATATACATTTTAAAAATCTATATATTATTCTTAAACATAAAATGATAAATTCTACTTAGAGTGACAAAGACTTTATTCTCAACATCGTTAATACTTTTACTATTATAAGTTATCAATAATATAGTTAAACAATTACTTTAGAAATTATGACTTAGTAACATCACGTATATCATTTAATCTCGCCCTTCTCTTTCTAATCATCCTTCTCTTCTTCTTCATTTTCTTCTCCTTCTCCTCTTAGCGTTTCACGATTTTTAATGGTGGATTTTTTAGATTTTAACCATGCTGAGACCCACTTTTTCATATTTGATAAAACTCGATCTTTTGGTGTATGCACCGGTATAGCTTGAATTTCTTGTAATTTATTCATGATCTCTGTAAGTTAAAAATCATCATATTATGAATTTTCATTGATCAGTTTATTACTGAAATTATCAATTGATTAATAATTATATATATGAGTTTCGATCCGTGTGAAGTAGAATATTGAACTTGATTTAGTTATGTCACATATTTATACAATTCGATTTAATTATTTGAATAAATTTTTTATTAACTTACCCAATTTCCAATAATTTATAGCAAACCAATAAGTCGATGTCAATAAAAAATTATATTTGCATTTTATATAAAGCCATGCAATATTATTACTATTATTGATATTATTTATCGACAATAGGGTTTTATTTTTGATCTACTGTGACATTTCAAATTAATTTTAATTTTAAGAACTAAACTTAATATATAATATAATAATCTTAAATATCCACAGCAATATTTTAAAAAAAATTTTGCAACAGTTTATATTTGACAAAAATCTAAGTACGTAAAATATTAAATAAAACAAGTCTATCTTGTGTGTTTACCTATCAATTTTTTGTATTCTGTGTCTGATACGATACGCATTTCAGGTCGTTTTGGGTCGTACGTAGTGAGTAGCTGGAGTCGCTCACCTTCCGACCAAAATTGTGCCATTACTTTCTTGGCCCTGTATGAGTTGGTACTGGCAGTAATCGCAGAGTAGTATAAATTATAATCCATGGCAAAATCATTCAAAATTTGCACCTAGAAGATAAATATTTAACTATGAAAAACTTTAATTGAACTACCCACATGCTAACATTAAATTTAAAAATTCAAGCTTGCCTTAAGTACATATTTAGTACTGTTAGGAAAATAAAATTATTAGTTGCATAAATAATAAATGTAGCATATACATAATGTTTTCTACCAAAAGTAGTTTTAAAATTGTTTATAATTTCACTATTTAAACATTATCTGTCTTATAAATTGATATTAAACGACGAAAATTTTGTAATTTACAATGAAATAAATGCTAAAAATGAACAAATAAAAATGATGAACATCTTTTATATTTTTGAATTTCAAATTTACATAAAAAATTAATTAATTTTTCCAACTAACATCGTGGTAAAAAAAAATGATAGAATAAATTTATTTACTAATTTAGCAATATTTCACACGTCAAAAGCATTAAATCAGTTTCCCTTGTTAATATACTTCGGTAGAAAATATTATTGGTTGGAAAGATGTAGGTAAAATAATTTTCATCAAATTAAATTACATGTACCTTATTATCTGCATTAAATTGTGGCTCTTCACTTTGGCAACAGTTTTCTTTGTTCGCTGTTGTCATTCTTCTAGCGAAATTTTCCAAAGACTCATCAAGACTTTTTTTTGTTATACATACTCTGCGTAACTGATTAATTTGTCTACTATTAGTAGTAGTCACAGTTTGTATATGATTTACTGTTTCCATCAAATTTATATTACTTTCGTTACGGGGGCTTGATGGTGCGAAAGGTTCATGTGTTTCCCTCAAAGGTGACGTCGACCCAGAATTATCATCGTGCACATCATCATGCGGTAAATCAGGACTGATAGTTTGATGACGGTTCCCCGGGACGCTAACATCATTGTCATTGTCATCCAATAATGCATAAAAATGATCAGACTCATCATCATCCTTTGACTTACCACTTGGTATATTTTTCTATAATTAATAACAAAATAATGATTATTATTGCTAACATACTGTGCAAGTTTAGATTTTTATTGTTGCATCAAATTATTTCATCGAAAATTACATTACAAATAGATAGATCTTATCTTTCCAATTTTCAAGTAGTTAAATATAATTTTATTAACTTGATATCACTACTTCTATATTTATTTTTTAAAATTGTCACAAAACTATCTCTCATGAATTATACATAACAAAATAAAATTTTTTTTCAAAACTAAAAAATTTTAACATTTACAAGTTGACGTCTGCTGTAATTATTTAAGTAAGCAAGTGGAAACTTATAAATAATACCTTTTTTTTAGCGGGTAATTTTGGATTTTTCTTAAGTCCTGCAGTCGGTGTTCCGATACTCGTTCTTTTTATAATAGGAATTCTTTTGTCTGTTACATGTTTATTTCTTTCTCGTAAGACGTCAGGGTCATCTGAAAGTAAAATATATTCATAAGACTGTTTAAACAACAAACTATTAAAAATCACTTACCATGATGATCAAAAATTTTTATTTTCACTTCGTCATCATTAACTGTAGTGATGTATATTGCACGATTTAAATCATCCTCACTTGTAATTTTCAAGGGGCCATGCTGAGTTTTTATGTAGAGCTTACTTCGATGAGCAATTTTATAAACAAAATTACTTTCTACATCAGTTTTAATTAACACCCATTTCGAAAGTACTGCCATTTTTAGTACTTAAATAAGATTATCAACTGTCAGTTGTCAAGAACTGAATGAAAACATTTAAAACACAAAGCAATCACTTGTGTTCACTTTTATCAGCGTCAGTAAATCAATTATAAAAAACCTAACATAGATTGGAATAATCTGTACAATTTAACTATCTGAACGCGTGTCAAGCACAAAAAATCTATGTTATGATTTTTCTCGACAGTATAATCTATTACATTCATCGAAACTTCTACAAAAGTTTTGTTTACTTATACTGTCGCTTGATAAAGTTCAGGATACAGTATAGGTTAAAGCGTTCTAGCGTGTCTATTCCCGCCACTGTTTAAGGCGCGTTTTCACTAAGCGCTGACATACCCGGTAAAAATGGATTTCATGGAATATTATATTGATACTTAAATTTAGTAAGATTTTATGAAATTTAAATAAAGTTCATTAAATTTTATAAATTAAATGAAAATTCCATGAATTTTCACAAAGTTTTATACAATATCATGGAAGGGTAAAAAATTTCATGAAAGATTTTCCAAGACGAAAAAATAATAACTTTCATAAACTCTTATATAATTTTGTATTAATTTAAAGAATTTTGTATAATTGTATGAACTATGATTAATTTTTATAAAATGCCATGTTTAAGTAAAAATTCATACAATTATGTAAAATTTTATATAATTAAAGTTCTAGCATTTACTAAACTTCCAAAAAACATTAAGAAATTCTGTATTAAAATATCGCTCTACAGTTCAACTGAAAGAACTTCACAAAATCGGTATTTCTTAACAAAAATTTCGAAAACAATTGTAACGGGGTGAAATTTATATCTTTTAAATTCAAATTCAAAGTCGACTCGCGCCAAAACGAGAGCGACCCCCTCCTACAACAACGGCCGATAAACAAACAATCCACTCATCGCTGGGGTCACTGCTGTCGAGTTTTGGGGCAGTTTTGTTTTTGTAGACGTTGGCCAACCTGCGAGTGAGGGGTACGAGGCTCGGCGATTTTCGAGAGACGGTCTCTTGGTTTTTGGCGTTCATCAACGACGGACGCATTTCCCGCACTCATACACGAGTATTCTATAAAACTTTTACATTCAACATCCAGTATATTTATTCGTACACACGCCATTGCCAGGAGCCAATAAGCCCACTGGTGAGTGGAAGCTTATTTTGGTTAAATATAAATTACTGTGGACATTCGAGGATTGGGTTTTGGAAGTGGACTTTTGACCTGGTGACTGAGGATTGGGTTCAAGGAGGCTAGAGGACCTTTGGAATCTATTGGAGTCTTGGTTGGAGAGATCGGCGGTGGTCTTGGGACCGTTGTTGGAGGAAAAGTGTTGAAGTGAGTGGAGTCTTTCTTGTGTAAAATATTGTTAATAGAGTCATTGCAAAATATTGTTAATAGAGTCATTGTTAAAATTGTAATAGAGTCATTTTAGTATTGTTAATAGAGTCATTGAGTAATATTATAAAATAGAGTCACTGATAATATTATAAAGTAGAGTCACTATAAAATATTTTCAAAGTCAAAATTGTCGAGTCATATTCATCATCCATTTTTAATTTCTTGTTCACCGTCATTATAAAATTTTGTAAGACGACCCGTCTTAAATAAATGCCAGACTCATTTTCTTCTATAAATTACTTATTAATTATTTAAAGACGTTTCCCTTTATAAGTATAAGCTACAGCGAATTTTCTCTCTCTTAATTTGTATTTCTCACTGCGTGGTCCAGTCGGGGTTTACCCTCACCTGGAGATACTGAGCATAGTTAGACAGGTTTACAAAACACCTGAAGTTTTGTACATGAGTGGGATACTTTTTGCATTGAGACCACGATTCAATTAACGTAATAAGCACACCCATTACACAATAATTAAAAATTCTACATAATAATAGGTATCGTTATTTTACGTACTATAACTCTAATAATTATTCTAGGTATCCAGTATGCCCAAACGAATTAAACCAGGTTCATCTCGTTCTGCCATAATAAAAAGGAATCGAAAAAGGCTAAAAAGTTTTCTGCTATCTGCCGAGAATGCGATTCGTCCTATTCCACCAAACTTTCTTGAAAATATGGTAACTATGAAGAAGTTATTATTTTAGCGATAAGATACTACTATAATATTCTAAAAATAAAATTTTCTGTTATTAATTCTAAAATCTGCCCTTTTAGCCTCAAACGTCAGATTCACGAGCTCCATCTATTATTAATGAAGGTGAAGAAGAAGATCGTATTATGGACAACATTATAAACTTACATTATGATGGCGATACGTATTTTGGAAAAAACGATTATTATTTTTCAGCGAGCCCTTCCAGCGAACTAAACGAAAACGTTTGTGATGAAAATGTTGCAGAGGAAATGATTGATATCGAGGATAATGATGATGAAGAAGGGTTCACCTATAGTTATGATAATGATAATAATGTCGATGACGATGATAATGTCGATGATGGTGATGATGATGTCGATGATGATGATGACGATGATGATGATGATGATAATGTCAATGATGATGATAATGATAATGACGAGGATGATAATGATGATGATGGTGACGATGATGATGATGATAATGATAATGACGATGATGATAATGATGATGGTGACGATGATGGTGACGATGATGATGATGATAATGATAATGACGATGATGAAAATGATGATGATAGTGCCGATAATCCATTTTTTGCCGTGAGCAAAGTAAATTGTTTCCAGTTTCCGTTGATACCTAACAAGAATTTGTCAATCATCGATCATTTTCTATCGATTATAGCCACAGCAATTAAACATCACATGTCTTACGAAGCAATATTGGATATTTTCCGTTGGATGAAAGTGTCACACGCAGCAAATCGCTTACCAACGACTAAAGCAGCATTGTGGAATATATTGAGCCGCAATAAGTCTATGATCACACCGCATTATTATTGCGAACTTTGTGAAGGATATTTAGGCACAAAAAATGAAAAGAACCTTTTAAAATTAATGTGTTTTTGTAAGACATGTGGTCCTAAAAAACCCGAAAAGCATCTTGGATGTTTTTACAGCATTAGCTTGATTTCACAAATAAAGCAATTATTTAAAATTCCTCATATTGCACAATCTTTACAGTACCGTAACTTAAGGGTGAAAAAAAATAATGAGGCTTTTGAAGATATATATGACGGCTTAGAATATCAACGATTGTGTTCGCCAGGTAATTTTTTGGAACATTGGTTTAATTTTTCCATCACTTTCAATACTGACGGGTGTCAAATTTCAAATTCATCAAAAGCAAGTGCTTGGCCTGTTTACGCAGAAATTAATGAATTGCCTCCTCATATGCGCAAGAAATATGTTCTACTAGCAGCCATATATGTTGGTGATACACATCCTAAGATGAATAATTTACTTCGACCATTTACAGAACAAATGAGAAAACTTTTTACAGATGGTGTTACATGGAAACCATCGGAATCATCTGAGGTAACCTCAAAATTTATAGTTGTAGCCAGTACTCTTGATGCACCAGCCCGTGCAGCAGTAGTTCGAATGAAACAATTCAATGGCTATTTTAGCTGCGTGTATTGTTATGCGAAGGGAAAAAGTACAGCAAGAAGATTGATTTTTCCATTTAAGCAATCTTACCTAAAATTACGAACTGAAAACGAACTCAAGGCAGACATGAAATACGTTATCCGTACTGGCAATATAAGACATGGCGTGAAAGGTTATTCATCGTTAACAGCTCTACCTTTATTTAAGATAACTAAAGGAGTTATAGTTGAAACTATGCATTCTGTTTTCTTAGGAGTTGTAAAATTACATACAACAGTTTTGCTAAAAACAGTAGGAGCTCCTTATTATATTGGGAAAAAACAATCCTTACAAATTATTAATAAAACATTACTATCAATAAAACCTCCATCCCGCCGTTCTCGAAAGCCTCGAAAAGTAGAATCTTGCGTCCAATGGAAAGCATCTGAGTGGAGAAATTGGTTAGATTATGCTCCAGTGTGTTTAAAATCAGTTTTGGAAGATAAATATATAAATCATCTGGCTCAACTTTCCGAAGCTATTCACTACTTGAACAGTGATTCAATAACGTTACAAGAACTCAATCGAGCAGATTTTTTATTAAAGGAATATGCAAAAACATTCGAGCAATTTTTTGGGGAAGTAAAAATGTCATCGAATGTCCATTCTTTATCCCATTTAGTTGAGTGTATAAGAAATTGGGGTCCCATGTGGGCGCACAATGCTTTTACATTCGAATCGTGGAATCGAAAAATTATGGATTGCCTAACAAGTCCCGTCGGACGGGAAGATCAAATTATTACTCGTTTTTTGATGCAAAGATTCATCAATCATGTTGCTTTTGATGGATCTATTTCCAATGAAACTAGAAGTTTTATAGTTAAACAGTTAAGAGTAATAAATGACAGCAGCAGAATAGAACATCGAGATAAGTTTATTGTCGAAAAAGAGTCAAGAGCACGGTATTTGTCAGAAGAGGAATTTAAAGTCTTACATGTAGCTGGATACAAGCCTGAGCACCTTACAGCATATGAAAGTATGCACGTAAATGGAGTTAAATTTTCTTGTCTCAATGAAACTAAAGTGACTAAGTTTTCGAACTCTTTCATATATAGTGATATTGATGGAACATTTTCTACAATCAACAATATCATACAATTTTATAGCAGTCGTGAAATTATTACCGGTATAATTGTTCAAAGCTATAAGCATATTGGTTATGGATTTAATGCGGGTCATATCCATATGATTAAACCAAAAAAAATTTTAAACTTTATAAGAGATACTTATATGATAAGACCTGCCATAAAAATGAGCACTGAAGATCTTACATTTGCTGTAAAGTTAGCAAATTGCTGGGAAACAGACTAAAGAAGATATATTGATAAAAGAAATGATTTATTTTTTAATGCTTAATGTATAATAAGATTAAAATAGACGTAAAAGTTTGATAAAAACGAATGTGCTAAGGCATGCAATAAACAGTACAGCACCTGATGAAAGTAAGAAAAAATAATTAATACTTTCAAGATCCAATTTATGTTTGTAATAGAAATTGTAATACTAATTTAATCAATGTATTTATTGCCATAAATGCAGATATTTCTATGGATTATTGTAAATTATATTGTTAATAAACACAATTAACTCGTACATACAATTTGTTGTTAATAAATCCTATATATTTTAAACATACAAATTTTCAAATTCAAAAAATTTAGGGAGACGATAATAATATTATTATAAACATTTTTTTTCAATATAAGCGTTACAATTTAACAAAAATACTCAACTATTTTTGAGTTTAATGAAAATTTAATAATTTTGAGTAATAATTTAAAGACCTTTCTATTATATCGTAAATTATTAACGAATAACAAACTATTGATTACATTAATTACATTTCTAACACCAATCATCATGATTGGCTGCTACCAAAATACTTGAAAGATTTTAGACGGTAGCGATTATAGTAAAACTTTCAGTAACTTAAAAAAAAATTTAATATTTACATTACAGCTCACCAAATAATGTAAACATATAGTCTTTTATAATTAGTATTACATAATCAATATTTCTTACCGTAATTCCAAAATTAAAATACATAATTAATGATTCAAATTTGTTGTTGACGGTAAAAATGTTAGTTTAGAAATTGCGGCTTTCTTATTGGTCTTCAGAACAAATCACAGTGAACATTTTTTTTTTAAATTAAATTTTGAATAACTTTTATACAGAAAATTTTTTTATATTAACAATATTTTCACTAATATCAAAAAATATTTGACAACTATTTGAAACGATCTAAACAAACTATAGACTACTGAGCGTTATTTCTGTCAGGAAAAAAAATGAGCAACCTTAAAGTCGCGCCTAAAGAAGTTTTCCTCCGAAAAAAATTTAACCTTACCGACACTTCTACTCTACCGACACTTGACCAGCAATTGACCAGGAATTTACTTATAAATCACTCGCCATTTACCAATTATATACTCAAAAATGATTAGCGTTCAATCACTTAATAACGATTTTTTTCCTATCTAATGGCAATTGATTCTTCATGAAATTCTAATTACCTATTGGCAGTAAGACCAAAAAAATACCGCTCCAAGCCAATTATTTGAGAGGTGTAATTCTACACATGTACGAAATGAAAATTCGCAAATCTCCGATTATGTTCGCTGTGTTCTCTTTCGTTTAGCTATCGAAATACCTTCTATCCACCATACATTGGCCGTGGAATAATTTCACAATGTCACCTGTTTTTCACCTTTAAACAACGACAGTTCAACGGTCGATAGACTAGTTTTTGCCAGTGACGTTAAATGACGGTGATATCACCGTTATTAAACCATCATTTCACCGAGACCATGAATCCGCTAGGGAAAACAACAATACATTTAGACGTTGGAGTTTTGAAGAACTCTTAATTAAGAGTTCTTAGAAGATGAAACCTTTAAGAAGTCATTATATGACTTCTTGAGGACGCCTTCAAAAAGACGTCGTAAAACAGTTATCCCGACTTGAATGCCGTCTGGGATTAAAAATCGTCCAAATTGCGACTTGTAGCCCAAACTTTAATTTAGTAGCAAATGCATAGAGAAAATCGCCCAATTCGCGATAAATAGCTCAAACTGGCAACCCTGGCTCTGCCGCTCTCAGATCCCCTTCTTTTATACCCGAGAGTCGGGTTCTAGACCCATACAAAGTTGCCGATGGTCAACTATTCTCCGATGATCGGCCAAAATACGGCTACTAACGCTCGGCCAAGCATCGGCATTTTTTAATGGCCTATGGCTGGCTTATCATCGTCCGCCGTATTATACACACTATAATAATTCGCGATCCTCAGCCGATACTTGGCCGATGCTATGACGTTTTTTTTTTATTGCGCATGCGTTGAAAATTACATCAGCCGTTCGGTAATAAGCGCAGTTATTGAGGAACCAGAAACTATATGTAAATATACTATGTGGATATTTCTAATGTTAAAATATTTTTTTGATAAGTAAATAAAAATTTTTTTCAACATGTCTGAAGGCGTCAAAAAATTTCGTGCTATCAAAAAAATAATTAACAAAAATCTATTAAAAAGTAGAATTTTATGTCATATGAGATTTGTAAATAACGTGAGTCATGGTGACAGTGACATAGTGTAAATAATAAAAAAACAGTTGATACTTCTCTGAACAGTGAAAATAATTATTGTATAGTTCACAATGATGTTACTGATGGAAATAGTTCATCAAGTGATATTTGTGTTGAGAACGATGTCGCATCTGAAAATGCGTTGGAAAGTGAGGTTATAGTGACTGGTGAAATGGAAAAAACCGATGATGACTCCTGTGAAAATGAAAATGTGACTCTGGAAAACGGTGAAAATTCAGACAGACTGCAAGAAAGACTTCGTCAATGGGCTTTGAATAATAGAGCTAGCTTTCAATCAAATACCATTTCAGAATTACTTGTTTTATCGAGGGAAGATCATCCAACCCTCCCTAAAACGGCACAAACATGATTAAAAACTAAACGTCAACAAGTCGTAGAGTCTATACCATCCTTAAGAGAAACAGACAGTGATTATAAATATCTCGGCGTAGATGAAGGACTGCAAAAGATGATTTTACCAAAAATGTTTCTTGAGGATACTATTGAAATTCTGATACATATTGACGGAATACAAGTTTATAAAAATTCACAAATACAATTGTGGCCCATCTCTGTTAAAGTTTTCAATTCCAATTACACAACGCATCCAATTGTTGCGGCAATTTATGGTGGTGATTCTAAACCCGCCAATGTTAAACAATATCTGTCAGATTTTGTGAAAGAGTGTTAGACATTAAATTATTCTGGCACTGGGAGAAAAGTACATATGGCATTGGCAAACAAAATTTTAGTGCTACTCACACTTACAATTGTTCAAAAGGTATGATGTATATTAGAGTGGGTTGAAAAAAAACTTTTTTTTTGTTTTTCTTAGCATGGGGGTAGAATTTGTACCTTATAAAAAAAAAATTTTTCAAGAAGAAAAAAATTTTTTTACTCAACATTTTGAGGTGGCCCACTCGTTTTTAAAATAAATAATTGATCAAACGGGGTAGTCCCAACGAAAAAAATTACATGGTGTTCTAGAATCTGTAGGGTGTTCCCTTGAAAGCTAATTGAAAGTCAGAAGTTGAAAAAATTTTTTTCCTATTATTTTTGTAATTTAAGTGAGAAGTCCAAAAATAAAAAGCATTTTCTTTTGAATTATAATGAAAGTGAAGTAAAAAAAATCACATTCGACAATTATTAGATGTTTTCCACGATTTTGGACGAAAAAAAATTTTTCTCGTTGGAACTATCCCGTTTAATCAATTATTTATTTTAAAAACGAGTGGGCCACCTCAAAATGTTGAGTAAAAAAATTTTTTTTTTCTTGAACAATTTTTTTTTTTTTATGAGGTACAAATTCTACCCACATGCTAAGAAAAACAAAAAAAAAGTTTTTTTTCAACCCACCCTAATGTATATGTTTAAAATTTAGATTTGAATAAATTTATGTTTTAACCAAAAATTTTTTTAATTTCAGAGGTTGTTGAGGAAAAGTTTGGGGACTCTGATCAGTCTAAATCATTAAGAGTAAAGCCCGGCAGTTTTCTTGCCAATGCAGGGGACAGAGATGGAGGTCGCCGTCAACGAGCTATCAACAATGACAACAATATTAATAATAATAATAATAATAATAATAATAATAATAATAATAATAATAATAACAAGGACAACAATAACAACCAATAATTAATTATTATATTAAAATTACTTATTTTCTTTTTTAAAAACTTAATTACTTTTGCGTTATTTAAACTTATTATTGCGGTGCAATATTGTTTTAAAATACTTAAAATAAAAATAATTTAATATTAAAATTAATGTATTTATCAAATAAATATAAATGTTTCTAAATAAAAATTTTTTTTATTACTAAATTAAAAATAATTAATAACAATAATAATACGTTCGGCAGAGGTTTGTATGCAATGCTTGGCCAACATTTTAAAATTACGCTCGGCCACTGCTTGGAGCCTATGCTCGACCGATCACAGGATTCGATATCGGGATGGCGTTACAATCCGATACTCGCGCAGTCTTGGGCCGACGACATATTCGGATACTTGGCCGATACTTTTAAATCGGCTGTCTGGTTTGGCCCATTAATGGGCCGATCCTCATTTTTGTATGGGGAATGTTCTCCTCGGAGTTGGAAAAGTCGGTATCTGCGCTCCAATGAGATGACTTAATTGAGAGGAGAGGGGTTAAAGTAAGGAGTTGGCCAATGAGAATTCTCGAGTGAAGCGAGAGAAGCTAGATTTTGCAACTGCAATGTTTTTCAGTCCACGCTTAGTGAGACTTCGAGTCATTGCAGTCTTTCTCCATGGTCTGCGCGATGTGAACCACTTGTTTTTGAACACATACAGACAGTCGGACATCCTTCTGAAAATAGTCAGAATATTTTCCTAGGACCTCAAAACGTCGACATCTGCTAAAAACTCGATTTTCAAAAATCGGGGCGAAACCAATAACTTTCCGAATTTTTGAAAATTAACAATTTTCTTAGCGGGAAGTTAAAAAACCAGAGCAAGCCATAGATTGTATAAATGTAAGTTTAAATATACGGATATGAAAAGCAGAAGATATCAAGATAGCCCAATTTACCAAGATAGAGGACAATCTCAAAGACCAATTAAAAAAACAAAGAATAATTAAATTAACTGTTTTTCTGTTTATTTTAAGCAAACATAGATACATATTTGGTTCAAAACCTTACACAAGAGCGAATCGGGCAAACTTTATATATTACAAAAAAAGTTATATTTTTCATTTGATATTTTGTATATTGGATAGAAGTATAGAATAATAAATGAGTGTATTAAATCTAGAGATTTTTTAAAATAATTTTTTAATATAATTAAAAAAATCTCACAACGTTAATAATATACAGTGAAAAAAAAACCTGTTTCCACACTATTATGGTGTTCAGTTCAATCGCGAAAACGGGATTAAAATTTTTTCCGCACAGAAAAAAAGGAAATCTTGAACCAAGAAATAAAATGTTTTCGAAATTTTTTTCTTGAACCAAGCGGAATTTCTTACTTTATTGAAGTAAAAAAATTATTTGGATCAAAAAATTATTTTCTTCGCGGAAGACATAACTTTCTTAGTCTGACAACAAATTCAACAAATTTTTTTTTTGGCTAAAAATTGCTACGTTTTTAAGTTAAGAAAAAATGTCTTGAGCTGAAACGAAAAACTTTTTGAACCATGAAAAATAATGCTTTAAACCAAGAACAAACTTTCTTGGCCCAAGAAAGTTTGTTCTTGATTTAAAGCATTATTTTTCTCGGGCCAAGAAAGTTTGTTCTTAACTCGAGAAATTTTTTTCTCGTCTAAAGACTGTTACCTTATCGAGTCAAGAAACAGTGTCTTGAACTAAAAAAAGAAAGTTTGTGTACTAAGAAAAAAAATTTTTAAACCAAGAAAAAACTTTCTTGGGCCAAGAAATGTTTTTTTTTTGTCGCAAACAAAAAAAAATTTTTCAGCCAAGAAATTAATTTTTTTAATTAAGCAAATAAATTTATCGAGCTAAAAAATATTATTTTTTTTTTTCATTTTTTTATTGAACAATTTTTTTTTTGTTTAAATATTACAAACAATGCTGTGAAGCAAATAAATTCTGCATCAGAAGCATTTATACGGGATAGGCCAGTTTTGCAATAAGTTAGACATTTAAAACAAATTGAGAAAAAACAATTATCGCTTAACCCAGGAATCGAACCCAGATCGATTCGGCGCCACGCGAGAGCTTTACCAACGAAGCCATCCCAGCCTTTGTCAGAATACGTTTACTTTGCCCACATATACTGAGCTATACTGGCTTATGGTCAGTCACATTTTTAGATCAACACGGAACTAATATTAGAAATTTTTTGCCAATAATTTAGAAAAATGTTAGTTTTGACATTTTACCAAAATACTGAACGGATCGTATGAATCGTTCATAAATAAATTTCGACATAAAAATAAAAAAGTTTTAAAAACAAAAAAACAAATTTAATTACAAAAAAAATTGAGAAATTATTCAATACTATTTAATTAATTTATTATAATAACATAATTTAGTTATTTAATTTTTAATTTATTTAAAATAAAAAGGTGGACTCAAAATCCATTTGCTACGCTAGTGTGAGAAAGAGAGAGAGTGGGGAGTATTCATTCCAAGGATGCGAAGGAGGGAGCATCTATGAGTGAGAATCCAAGAGAACACTTTCTCGGCTTGAGACTCTAGTAATCTTGGTTTGAGATTTTTCGTGTGATTGGTCAGAAAAAGTACACTACACTCAAACCAAGAGTTTAAATTTTTTAAACCAACTCCCTTTATTTTTAGTTCGAGTTCGTACCGTTTATTGTTTCAAAACATCATAGTTCTTTAATTAAGTGTATAACTTTCTTGAACTAAATATTTTTATTTCTTGGTATAAGTAAGTAACATACTTAGGTTAAGAAAAATGTTTATTATAATAAGAAATGCAAGTTTTTAAAATAAGTAATTCTATTATTGGAACGAGTATGAAATATGTATTGGCTTAAGAATTTTTTTTCTTAATTCAAGATTTAAAATTCAAGAAATTATTTTACTTCGTTCAAGAAATTTCCGGTTTTCATTCCACTCGCTGAAAAATTTCTTGGTTGAAGAAAAATTTTCTTGAGTCAAGATTTTTTTTTTTCTGTGCGGTATTAAGTAAGCGGTGTTAGAAAAAAAAAGTAGTTTTAATACCGTTTTTTCTACAATGTATTATACAATATTTTTTAGCCGCGCGGGCATAATTCTATTCAAAAACTTTTAATGAAACAACAGTAAGGACAAAATTAATGTAAAATGATGAGTTTCACATGCAATTCTTCTTTCTAGTCTTCACGTCCTAATTGTTGATATTTCTTTAAAAATTTTTTAACTAGATTTTTAGTTAATTCATTTTCGAATAAATTTTGAAATTTTTTGAAATATTGGTCAATTACCGAAATATTATGCATCGAGACATGTCAGGCTTAACGAATATGTAATAAAATGTCATGAAGAAAATTTGAAATACTACGAAAAAATGTGCGTACTTGAACACTTGGGGACTTTAGTATCGATCGAAATACTGCGAACTAGTTGAAGGACTATTGATATGTTTGTGCGATTTCAAGTAAATATATATATAGTGTCACGGAACACGCAAATACTACATATCAATTAACAAAATAAGTGCAATTGTGTTTTCGAATACGAATTTCACTGCATGTATTATAAATAATATTTTTTTTCTGTTATTTGTTGACAAAAATTATTGCTACGAGTCAGACTCAAAGGACCTTTTTTGTAGGGAATTCAATTTTCTATAAAATTGTCACTTACTTTTCTGCTGTAAGTCTAGCTGTTTGCTAGGAAAACGAAGAAAACCATAAAGACTCAATGAAAATTTACTTTAGGATTTTTTATGGGGAAAATCAGTCACGTCACACAAAAGCTACTATAAAAACTTTTGAAGAGCAAGGAATCCCCTAATGATTACTGACTATGGACAATAGACTAGCACAAATGATAGCTGTTATAGATAATAATAATTAAATTAACAAATCTTAGATTTACATATTAAATAAATGGAAAAATATAAAAAGTAAAAAGCGAGTCCCAGGTAGAAAGTCATCAATGGAATTAGCTTGTATTAAGCTAATTTTATCAGTTTTAGCCTAAAATTAGCCAACAAACTATGGTTAACACAAGGTTAGTTGGTAACGCTTTGTATCGCTAACATAAAGCTTGCAGTTTTAGCTTGCATAAACAGTGACAATTTAGCTTACTATAAGGTTAAAAGTATATCTTATTCTTAGCTAGAATAGATTTGGTAATATAAGTTTGAAAACATGTTTACAGAGAAAAATTTTTTATTATTTTTTTTTTTTGTACACATACATCAGATATTGGGCATTAAATGTGTAGTGTTATATATATTTTCCCTAGCGGTTTTGACGTCACCGTATAAACATTTATCTGAAAATAATAATAATATTTATTTAAAAACATAAAATAATTAATAAGACGATTTGAGGTTAGCATTACCTTAGATGTAAATCAACTACAAATACATTTCAGAATTATTCTAGTCACATTCAATAGAGAAAAATATATAAGTTTTATTAGTATATAAATTATAAATTAACTTTTGTTTGTTGAAATATTTTAAACTTACCCTAATAATAGTGCAATATAAATGATAAACTTTGATTATAACTTGCAATTAACCTCTGTCTAACAAACAAGCTTCCAAGTAGATGGCACTCTTTACTGCCGTGAAGCTAAATTCATTATTAGTCAGTAAATTACTTATTAGTCAGTAAATTTATTCAAAGCTACTGATCTTTCAGTAAATTTTGTAACCACTGAAAAATTAGTAACATTTTTACTGATTTAACTTAAGAGAGTAAGGACGTTCTAAAAAATTCAAATTTTTTTATTATGAGCATTAAAAACTTGTGATTCAATAAATTAAAAAAAATCAAAACTTACTTGCTTAGTAAATATTTTTCTTTATATATGTTGCAAATAAAATTGAACTTATTTATTACTTATAAACAATAACACAAACTCCTAATTAACCTCAAACTTCAGTTTTCAATGTACGCTTGGAGTAATGTTAGCAGATAAGGTAGTTTTAAGTTTAGAATCCAAGCTTACAACAAATCTTATCATACGCGTGGAAAAAGAGCTAACAGCAAGGTATATTTTAAGGTTAGTTACACTCTAAAGACTTGTCATAGAATTCATCCTAATAACAACCTAGAATAAAGCTTACAAAACAAGACTTAGATGTTAAGCTAAAATAAAGCTATTTTGAAGTTTCAAACTTGTCCGACTAAGACAATTTTCTACCTGGGAGTTCTTAAAATTAAAATTGAGGGCTGAAATTTTGTCAGAATTTTTTTTTTAAATGTGTACAATAATATTTTGAAATGAGACTTGAAATTAATTAACAAATGGAAAAACTTGAATGGGATTACAAAAAAGTCGTGGAAAACATAATTCTATAATGAAAACAATCAACGAAATAATAATAAAGGCTATAGAAATATAATATATATATTCCATGTGACGAATCGATATGTCTTGATATTGATCAGGTTCTTTGCGTTTTGGTAATGGATATTTTTTTAAAATTTGTTTCATCTGATAATCAGTGAAGCCGCCTTCAAACAACAGTTGCAGTTTTTTATTTATTTTTGGATATAATGGCCAATTACGACGAGTACAATAAGACTGATAAATTCCTGATACGAGTGGCTTTTTTGGCATATGACAGGCGTCAGCCGTTAATGTTCGGAGAAATTTTTCTTCATTAGAAAATGCAACGTTTTCCTTGTAATTTTCAATAATTTCTGAACAGTTAAAATTTTGATAAGTATTATTCTCAATTTCAAAACCACTCGCGTTTAGTATATCCTTCATGAATCCATTAGCTAAACCACTATACTTCATTTCAATTAAGTCTTGAATATTCTCGACATTCTTGGCTACATTTTTTGATATCAATACTGTTTCCATGTATGATTGAATGATTATATTTGAAATCATAAAAGTGACCAAAGTAAAACCGAATAGGATTTTTCCCGGATTGGTAACTGTCGATGAGGGCAATGGTAAATTCAAATAAACACGTAAAATGTCAATTAAATTTTTTGAATATGGATCTTTGAATACGTAACGTAATAAAAAGAATATTAAGATACTTGTAACAAAAAAAAGTATTGCGATTCCCAGAGGAAGAAAAGTAAATACTTGTCCACCAACTTCTTCATACTCCCGGTACTGAGTCATTACTGAAATTCCTCCTTCTTGAAACGGGTAAGTAAAAACAGCTCTATTAAAAGTTTCTCTGATAAATAATGAATTCATTGCTAAATCTGTTTGTTTAGTTGAAACTTGCCATAACACTCCTCCATACTCTTTCTTTAAGAAATTTCCCACAACACCGGTAATTTCATGAACAATAATTAACGTCCCATTCAATTCCTGCACAACTAATTTAATTATATCATAATCGTAACCTTCGCAATACTTAGTACCGTTATTGACTTTGCAAAAATTGTAAGGTTCCATGTTAAAAACACCAACTTTAACGATATATCCCCCGAGATTATCAGTTTTGTCAAAAAATAAATTTTTGCAAGTTGCAGCATCTAAAGTGATAATATTTTTACAGTTATATCTACATAAATGAAAAATGTTTGGTAAGTCCAAAAGTGCACGCCTCAAATGCTCATGTAATATAAAAGCTGGTTCAGTTTTTTTATACACTGTTAGAAGTATTTATTTGAGCCAAATAAGATTTATTAATAGTTAATAAATGATTTATTAAATGAGATTTATTTGAGCCAAATAAGCCATTTCTTAATAGTTAATAAATGGCTTATTTGAATAGAAAGAAATGACACATGAAGTTCGGGTTTTAACTTTGAATGGAATGAGTGTGATTGTTAGTAAAAATCTATTATAATATTTCATTTTTTTTATATATTTTGTATAATAATTTTTATCGTCAATTAACATTAATTGTGTGTATTATTTTCTTTAAAAAAATAAAATTAAACAGTCCTATAAATTATTTATCATAACCTTACTTGATTAACATCACGTGTCATTTCTTTCTATTCAAATAAGCCATTTATTAACTATTAAGAAATGGCTTATTTGGCTCAAATAAATACTTCTAACAGTGTAGGGAGCACATGTGTACAAAATATAGACAGTATATGTATAGAAAATGGAGCGAGATCTATACGAATGTAAATGTGAAAAAAAATACAGAAAAAATTAGAGTCATGTGGGCAAGTGTGCGCAAACCCATTCATTTTGGACTGAAATGCATGGGTTTGTGTACACTTGCCCCACATGACTCAATGAACGATAAATTTTAAGAAAAAATCTCAGAAAATTCATCAATTTTTACTGATATCTTTTAAATGGAAAAGAGCTGGTTGCTAATATTCGATAGGGTTCATCCTAAGGATAAATGACAACTTCTACAACAAGAATTAGGTTGATTCATTGTTCGTGATGGCTTAAATTCAAGCAACTAACAGACATACATTCTAACTGTGATTGGCTTTATTCCCAAACATCTCACACCGATACTCCTCCAGACGAATTATCGGGAAAGGGTTAATAAAAAAAACGACCATCACATTAATCAGACTTTAAAGTTTCCAAAAATCATCAATAAGTACACAATCAACTAATCCTTTAAATGATTAAAATGACTTTATACGAGCATTTTGCGAAATAGTGGCTATTCGACATGAAATCTCACCTAAATGCTTCGCATTTGAGGCGTGCAATAAAAAAATAATTTACTTACTCGTATTGTAGTTTTTTCTGAACAATGTCCAAGAATGATTATTAATTGCTGGCACCTCGGAAATTTTTCTCCAGGATCTTGGAGCAAAATCAGTGAATGGATTAAAAGAATATAATTTAGAAATTTTTTTCTGATGATCCCAGCAAATGAAAATAACATCAAGTATATCATTTTTCCAAGCCTCCATCAAGAATGACTGAGCATTGGTGCATCCATTGCTGATGTCTCCACCATCCAAGATTATGAAAAATTGATTAAAATCTCGCCATATTTCATTAAACAGAACTTCTGTCACTTTCGTTGGTGATGTTAAAATCATAATAACACAAGGAACAGGCGTCTTTTGATTCATTGGGATGCTGTAATTTCCACTTTTTTCAAGTAGTGTCACTGATCCAGTCATACTCTTGTAAAAATCATTATAAATCTTATCGTCAGATGAGTCAGTTATCAGAATACTTGCTCTTACATCAGGAAAACATCCGTCAATCAGATTTGTCTAAAGTTTTGATAATGATAATTAAAAATTAATAATATAAATTTACATAATAACACACTCTATAAAAAATTTGCGAAGTGAACGTGGAGTGAATGGGAGCGGATGATTTTGTATTTATTTCATCCCCCTGAGTGAAATTCACTCCGAAGGGAAGTTTATTTTATTATGAAAACTCCAGTTCAGAGTAAAATTCACTCCTAAAGGGAGTTTATTTTAACATTAAAGCCCTGAACTGGAGTGAATAATGCGGATTTAAATAAAATCCAGTTCACTCCGAACTCACTCCCGATTTTTTACAGTGTAGGCTTACAAAAACTCTATTTAAACTAGATTGAAACATAAAAAAGCTTAATAGTGATTAAATTTCGACATATTTTTCAAATTTTGAGATGAAATTTACTTTGCCCTTAAGTGGCAAAAAATGGACTTTAAAGTAAGAGCTCCTCAAAACGTCTGTACAAAATAAAACCTATTTAGTTTTACAGCCTGCATGTATAAGTATTCATAAATTACCGTTAATTCAATTCGTTTATCTTTTGTTAATGATGGTATTTTTATGTTATATCCATAAATATAATGAATGAATATTAATAAAATGAAAATAATGCAGTTGATTATTTGCACTGACATATTAGTAGTACATGAAATTTCTGACAACTTCACACTTCAACAAATTAGTACTAACTGACGTGGAGTTTAGGTAACATGCAATATAACTTGCGGCTATTTCTTGTTTGCAAATTCTACACATTATCCTTATTAGATATCGATTGTCTTTTATGACCGGTCGTAAAAACGGAAGCTACATAAAAGCTGCCGACGTTTCAAATATTTTCAACAAATCCTTAAATACGTGTGTTGCAGAATCCAGTCAGAAATTGCAAATGGATAAGAAAATTTACCAGCATAAAATAGTAATTGATCATTTATTATTTAAATTTCATAGAAGGCTAATACCGGAAGTTCCATTAATTTAAACATATTTCTTAATATATCGACATGGATAATAGTCATTTCAAGGTACTAATCAATTATGCCTGTGCAAAACAATTCGATTTTAATTGCTTCCAAGTGTTTTATGAAATTTTTAATTTGGGCAACAATCTTGACCAGCAATTGAATTTTTTATTGTTTTAATTTAATACCCTTTTTCTAATTTCCCGCTAGGAAGCTATTCTGACTATTTTTAGAATGATGTCCGAGTGTCTGTATGTATGTTTGTGTGTATGTATGTGTGTACGCGCGCGCGCGTGTGTGTGTGTATGTGTGTGTGTACGCGTGAGTGTGTGTGTGTGTGTGTGTGTGACCGGTCTATAACTTTTTAACTAATGAACCGATTTCAATGGTTGAGGCAGCAATCGAAAGATTGTACTATTATAATACGTATATTTTTATGATGTGTTAAAACAATTTTTTTTGTCTACAATTGACACTTAAAATTTGCTTAAAATTATAGTTGAAACGTTTGTTTTAAATACATAGTTATTTTATTTTTACTTAAGTTTAATGAGTTTATTGCAGTATTAGGCATAGAAATTATATTAGGTTGTCGTCAAATAGCTGGGTTTTCTTATTAGTCATTAGAATATGAGATCTTGGTTGCGTAACAGTTCAACCAAAGACAAAATAACCGTGACAAAATAACCGCGACAAAATAACCGACGACAAAATAACCGAATGACAAAATAACCAAACGACAAAATAACCGCCCTTTTATCACGGTTTTTGTGTGTTATGTCGCCGGTTGTTTTGTCATTCGGTTATTTTGTCATTTGGTTATTTTGTCGTCGGTTATTTTGTCACGGTTATTTTGTCGTGGTTATTTTGTCTGCGGTTATTTAAGCGTGACACCGAGATCTTTTAGAAAATATTCGAATATTTATACCCAAAGAGATGAGTATCCTTGCTCATTCTCTTATAGCCATCAATTTTAGATTTACACATTTTTTGTAATCTCGTAATAATGTTCCGGGTCTACTGTATACAATACTATATAGCCCGCATACTTAGAGAATTAAATATAATTACTAAGAATATTTTTAAATATTGCAATTAGGGTCCAACAACTTTTGTTACCTTAATTATCCTCAGGTACGTTATGTACCCAATGACGTGAAATTTGCACCTAGTCTCTCGCCACCTACACCTTCCTAAAAACAGTCCCTTGTTAATTACTCCTCCCTCTGGTCACCTGACCTGCTTCTCCTTCGTTGATAAAATTTCCTACTTCACATTTTCTGACTCCCACTACTAATTATTGTGATGTCCATACCTTGGGTCAAAGTATATTTAAACCTATGTAAGCTATTGTAAATATAATGTTACACTGAAAGCATCATAGCGCACAGTCACATAAATAAATTACCAATTCACTTAAATCTAGAATATAATTTTTTGGTGCAATATTAATTACAAGTCTTGCACGGAACAACTCATTGCTCACAGTAAACCAACCGCAAGTCTAAACTACTGACCTGCCTTACTCTATAAAAGATCACATTTTTATCAAGTATAGTTACCACTTGTTTTAGTTAATGAAAAAAAAAATTTGTGCGTATACCATCTAAGTCTAAACAATAAATTAGATTGAACTATAAATTATTGACGCTTTTGTAAAATATTTATAGTTAAAAATATGGCAAGTGTTTCATGCAGTGATTTTACTTCAACTCATCCAGTCCAAAATGAACATGAGGTTTACGATTTAATGAAAAGTCTAAAGAAATCTGAAGTTCCAGTAGTTCCAACTAAAAAACATGTTCAGAGGCCGTCATTCGTGCATAAACGAGATAAAATTACGAAATTATTAGTAAAAAAAGGAGTAATTGTTGAAACTAGTTTTTTATTTATAAGTCCACTCTACTATGCTGTTCGAGTTGGCGATATTAAACTAGTCAAGATGATGCTTATTTTTAAAGGCGCAGATGTTAACAGTTCAAGACGAAAAGGCACTTCTCCACTACACGTGGCAGCATGGCGTGGACATCACAAAATTTTTAAACTTCTGATCCAAAATAGAGCACGTGTAGATTCTGCTTTTACTCGACCAATTAAAAATGGATTTACACCGCTACATCTTGCATGTTTAAATAATAAAGTTAAGTGTGTAAAAGTTCTTTTAAAATATGGTGCAAGTGTTACCCCAAAATGTGAAAATATTTACCATCCAATCCACATTACGGTGTTTAACAACTATGTTGAAGTAACGAAATTGCTTTTGGACAATAGCGCAGATGTTAATTTACGATTTAATAATGAATTCTTTAATAAAAAATGGAAGAATACAAGTTTTTGGAAGGACATGGATTTAACGCTGTTACTTTGTTCGATTGCTCGAAAATACACAGACATGACAAAATTATTATTAAAGTGTGGAGCTGACATTCATTTAAAAACAAAGAAAGATAAAACATCATTGATTTACGCTGTTCAAGCAAGTGATCCCGAGTTGGTTGAATCATTTTTGGCGAAAGGAGCGAATCCTAACGATCGAGATCTTTATGGTGAACCAGTATTATTTTACCTTATCTTCAATGCCAATATGCATCCAACTTCTTATAATAAAGAAGAATTAGATTTGAAGGATGAAAAAATAAAAATATTGCAACTTCTAATTGACGCTGGAGGATGACATCAATGCAATTTTTTACTCTCGAAAACCCTTTCATATACTTCTTAACTGCACAGTTGATTTGGGACAAAGGTAACTCGTAAGCTATATCTTGTTTGCTACCGATTTTGATTATCAGGACATTGATCATACAGTAATTCAACGATCAAAAATATATCAAGAAGCTATCATCCCAAGTATTCAAGATGACGTTGATTTTATTGAGCATCTTAGAACCGAGTTCAAAGCTATTGCTTATAAAATGATTTCTTACATTCTGGGTAGGTATATAATCGGTGTTCCAGTTGAAAAAGAGTTAATATCGGCATTAGAGTTCAAATTAGTATTTGACAGCACCGTAGAAGAATACGCAGAAAATTTTGACTCTATTCAAATTTAGGCTAATGAGACTATCGCATATTTAAAACAAACAAAGATTGGAAATACTAAAATTACCTTTTGGCATATATTGTCTTGCGAAATGGAAGAGCTAGTAAGACTGACATATAATAGAGAAGTTCAGAGTATATGTTTACGTGATTATTGTGAAGACGTCTATTGGTATTACAACATGATTAAAGATCGTTTAGATACTGCTATGAAACGAAATACTTTGATAGAAAAAACTAGCAAAATAGTATTTGATATATTTTATAATTATTTGCCATATGATTGTTGCGAAACAATTGTAACATGTTTTGATGATCAAAAACTAGAAGATTTTATAACTCTTTGTGATAACGATAATTTGTCAAGTTTGGATTAATTTTTTAACTTCCCGCTAAGAAAATTGAAAATTTTCGAAAATTCGGGACGTTATTAGCTTCGGTCCGATTTTCAAAAACCGGATTTCTATCAAATTTTGACGTTTTGAGGTTCTAGGAAGCTATTCTGACTAATTTCACGATGATGTCCGAGTGTATGTATGTGTGTACGTACATACGTACGTATGTATGTAAATTTTCATAACTCTTGAACAGTTGAACCGATTTTGATCTTTGAGGTGTCATTCGACGCGGCCTGTTAATATCTTGAAGCTGTTAAAAAATTGAGCTCAATCGGTAGGGTGGGTTCGGAGATATTTCAGAAAGAAAATTTTTCCAAAAATGTTTAATTTGGATAACTGTTAGTTTGCTCGATGCATTGATTCCAAAATCTAATCAGCTCTAAAACTTTATAAGCCGCGTCGTATGACACCAAAAAAATCAAAATCGGTTCATTCGTTCGCGAGATATCGTGGGAGAAAAAAATGCTAAAAAATATTTTTTTTAGACAACAATGGCATAAAAAAGTATTTTCGAGGTCAAAAATACTTTTGTGTGCCATTGTTTTCGAAAAAAACCGATTTTGGCATTTCTTTTTCCCACGATATCTCAGGAACGAATTGACCGATTCTGATGGTTGGGCGGCAATCGGCGTATTTTAGTGATTTCTAGAGCTGATAAAATTTTAAAATTGTTTGGTTCAGTTGTTTCGAAGATATACGCAAAAAACCGTTTTCTACCATTTCTTTCTCCCGCGATAACTCTCAAAAGAATACTCCGATTGAGATGGCTGAGGCGGCAATCGACGCGTTTCACTAAGTTCTAGAGCTGATTAGATTTTAAAGTTGATCGTATAAGTCGTTTCTGCAAAATCGATGAAAAACTAAAAAAAAAAAAATTTATTTTTTCGTAATTCGTTAATATTTTCAAGTCTACTTGATCAAATGATCTGAAATTTTCAGAAAAGTTGATGGCCAAGAAGCTCTTTCGATTGCCACCTTAACCATCCGAATGGGTTCATTTGTTAAAAAATTGAGCTCAAAAAAATTGTCGCGAATCCGTTTTCGAGCTCAAAAATACTTTTGGATTCCGTTGTTTTTGAAAAAAAAAAACGTTTCTTACCATTTTTTGTTCAACGATATCTCTCAGACGAATTGACCGATTGAGACGGGTAAGGTGGTAATCGACGCAATTTATCAGGTTCTAAAGCTGATTAAATTTTGAAATTGATTTATCGAGTTGTTTTTGATAAATTTCAAAAATAGTAAAAAAGCAATTTTTTTTAATTCTTTCGTTAACGGTTTCTGTTGAACGACTGAACTGATTTTGATGGTTAAGGTGGCATTCGACGCGGCTGATAAAGTTTCAGAGCTGATCAGATTTTGAAATCAATCCATCAAGCAAATTAAAAGTTATAAAAAAAAAACATTTTTGAAAAAATTTTATTTTTGAAATATCTCCAAACGCACTCTACCAATTAAGTTCAAATTCTTACAGCTTATAGATTTAACAAGTCGCGTCAAATGACACCTTAACGATCAAAATCGGATCATCCATTCAAAAGTTATGGAATATTTACATACGTACGCACGTACGTACCTACATACACACATACATACACTCAGACATCATCTTGAAATTGGTCAGAATAGCTTCTTAGAATCTCAAAACGTCTGGATCTGATAGAAATTCGATTTTCGAAGGTCGGACTGAAACCAATAACTTTCCGAATATTCGAAAATTCTCAATTTTCTTAGCGGGAAGTTAGAAAATTTGGAGGTGGGTCGACCCCTCAGAGGGCCACTTTTGTGTTGTGAGCTACTGTGAGATGCTTCAACGCCTCTGAGGCCACGAAAGAATTTTTTTTGGCCTCTAATTAAATTATTTTGACTCATTTCCGTGCCCACAGATGATATAAAAACGATCTAAGGCCACTTAATCCCTGACAAAGGGTATACGACTGCACGGAGAAATAAGTATAGAAAAAATTACGATACTATACACTGTAAAAAGAGCGGTGTTAAAAATGGACTGGTTTTAACTCCGCCCGGTGTTAAAATGAAATAACACCGATGTAGGTAGAGTAATACACTGGTGTTAAAAATACCGGTGTTAAAGCGGGGTAACCGGTGTAACAACGGAGTAAATTGCTTCCGCTTGGAGTATTAACTTTAAAGATTATAAAACACAAAAAATGTCAGTTCTTTATGAAAATTAATAAAAAATATCATTTATCAACAAGTATTGTGATCAAGTAAGTACAAATATTCAAGAAATAAAATATTTTAACACCGGTAAAGAATATCTACACCGGCAGCGGCGTTATTTTAACACCGGTCTAAAATATTTACACCGGTGGCGGCGTTATTTTCACACCGCTTTCGGGGGTAAATTTGACACCGGTAGTTTAAACACCTACACCGCTTGGACTTACCCCGGTGAATTTTTACAGTGTAGTAAAATTTACTAACAGATATGAAAGAATACATTCTGTATTGTAATTATTACTAAACGTTTAGTAAAATTTACTAGTGAGCTTTACTCGGTTTTTTTTAAAAACTCTACTAATAATAATTTATAGGAAATAAAATTGTCAACAAAAAAAAAACTATAACGTTTTATGATATGTCGTATAGTTTTGCCGAATAAATGGAAAGGTTTCCCACTTTACTTCAAGCATTAATAACTATTGAACAGGTGGATTTATCAAAAAATGATGAGTGACTTTGTTTGTAAAGCGTTTAATTTCCTATATAGACATGTCTGGATCTATGCGATCTATTGATTTGATAACGAGTTAAAAATATTCAAAGTAAATTAAAATTTTCCCGTGTTAGTTATATGGGAAATTGAATTTTTCAATGAGCTAGGCCTGTCATCAAAGTAGAATTTTTTTTTCTTGCGCGACAATTTTTTTTTTGTTTGTGTTGAAGTATAATTTTTTCCAAATGCACTGAATTAAATTTTAAATCTATGTCGTCTTCTGTGATGACCGACCATTTTTATTAAAAAGACGGACTAATAATTGTCAATTAATCATCAGAATCGGTCATTATTGGCGAGCTGGATAATCAAGCAACTCGTTTTTCATACAACGTTGTTTCGATATTTCTATCTCAAACTTTAAAAAGTCTTTTCTTAAAACCAAAAAGGCGTATAACAAGAAAATTATTTTTTTCGTTTTTTTCAATGGATTTTAATGTTTTCAACATTTTTACATTGATTAAAGCAAAAAAAAATTTTTTTATGCGCTTTTTTAGTTCTGCAGAACCAAAAGGGCGTATAATTTGAGATACGCCCTTATGGTTCTAGTAACGAGATATAAAATTTGTACTTATTTATTTATTTTCATCATCGTCCCAACTTGAGTATAATTTAAAATAAAAATATTAATATGGATTTAAGTTTCTTGTTGGCTGGATTTACATGCCAGTGTAAATTCAATTTATTATAAAAAGTCCACTTACATTGATCATATTTCATAGTGATGCAATTCCTCGATTTTGATTAGTTAAAATTGAGAATGAAGAGAGAAAATAAGATCGTCATGATTGGTCATTTTTAAGGAGTGGGGGTAAAATTTACCATTCTGGTAGTTAGTCAAAATTTAGTAGAGGGGGTGATCCGTGTTCATATTATATAAGCCACACGGTCAGTATAGCAGTCATAACGCTCGAAACGTTGCGCTGTACGCCTCGCAAGTTAAATTCTTTATTTAGTGACGATCAATTGCCTGAATCATCATGGACTGTGGTTTTCAAAAATTAAGGTGGACAAGTGCATGCATGTTTGTGGTGGATGACTTCGATAAACTTCTCTTCACCAACGAGACTGGGACAATTACTCCGATATACGAGATGTTTTGTTCACCCGTCGACGTTAACGACGTTTGGGGCTTCAAAGTGGAGGTTAGCCACGACGAAGAAGATGAACACTGGATATCCTGGGGGTTCCTTCCATTCAAATCGGAGCATTCCAAAATCAGCTTCGACATCGAATGCTGTGTAGTGGATGAGGAAGGTAACCTACTGCGACTGCCAGCAAAAATACAACCTTTCTACGACTACGAAAATTACATAAACCTCGGAGATTTCTTCAAACGAAGTGACCCCGACTTATTGCGTCTACTGGTGGATGAAAATCTAATTTTACAGATACAGCTGACCGTTTTTCTAGGCGACGATACAGATAATTAGATACTCAAGTTTCCGAACTTTGAGTTGAAAACGGCCCTTTTCAGGGCCACCAAATTTTTTACACGTAAACACTAACTCAAGTTTTATATATACCTCAACTCATATCTTTTGTCCAAAACTCTTCCAAAATTGATATTTATTTATTTAATGCCTAATAAAGATAATTAATGATACTGAAGTTAACAGACATCTAATAATTTTTGGATTTTTTTTTTAGATGATAAATCATAAAAAAAAAATATTTGAAAAAATTGCACCTGTAGTTATTTTAATTTTCTACATGTGCATATTTTTATTTTATTTTTTTGCAATTAATTTGTTGAAAAACAAAAATTTTCAAATGTCTGCTAACTTCAGGATCATAATAATTAATATAAATCTTCCCTACAATATTTTTCCCACATTAATGCCTACTTTTCAAATGTCAAAAAATTTCCAACATATGCTTATGATATACGATTTAGCCGTCTTAAAATTTCCAATTTTTTTTCAAACCTAAAACTTATAAAAAAAATCTGTCTATCGGTTGACCCTACGGGCCAGCCCTAAATCTTCCCGCTGTTTTCGAGCTCTTCGAGTATTCACAACAATGTTTTCGACCTCAAGGAGCTCGAGAAGATTTTCTTTATATGTAATAGTATATATCGACAAAAACAATTAAAAATCGTTCTATAAAAAATATATTTTAAATAACTAACTTTTAGCCGATTTTTGTATTGATTTTATATATTTTAAATATCTTAGAATATATAAAATATACAAAAAAAATATTTTTTTTATATTTAAAATATAAAAAAAATATAGGTATGGTAATATAAAAAAAATATATTAGTAATATATTTTTGAGGTTATCACCAACATAGAAAATAAAATTTTAAAAATTTATTTTTTTGTATATTTTCATACATTCTAAGATATATTTTTAATATATTTAAAATATGTAAAATATATACGAAAATCGGCCAAAAGTAAACTATATTTAATATATTGTTTATTTATATTTTATACACGGATAGAATTTTTTGATAAAAATTACTCTGTAATTTCGAGTAATCCTGGGCCGTTGCAAAAAATTGGTATTTTTTGTTTGAAATTTAATATTTTTTGTTTAAATATTAACGTTGCTAGACCATGTTTTACTCTACTACTGAGTAATTTTTTAAAAGTCTTATATTTAATCGATTATTGTGAATATCTCATCTTAATCTATTAATTTTTACTCCATGCGATTGATTTTTACTCCCCAATATACCATTCTTTTAAACCCATTAACTTTTTGATGAAAAACTGCTTATAACTCAAATAAATTTTCTTATCTATGGAAGTAATTTTTACTCTAAACTGCAGAGTAATATTTCAGTAGTCTCCGTTAATCTTTGGTTAATATCGGCTTCAATTAAATGTCTTTTATTTTGCTCGCGACAACTTACATGTTATGCACACAGACGTAGGCTTGGAAAAAAAGACGATCTCTGTATCTCTCTATGACTTAATATTTATTTTAAAATTAAAAATAAATTTGTATCTTATCTTTTTCAACACAATAAGGGTAATTTTTTGTTTATTATTTTTCAAAACATTTATTTTAAGTCATATTCTAAAGCAATTAGATGATTTTTAGATTTTTTATGAAAATTTCAGCCTATTAATTGTAATTTTTATTGTGATTCAATATAAATTTTATAAATTGAATCATCAACTTTTTATCATAACCTACGAGTAAAAATTAAATTAGAGAGAATTTATTTAGATAGCCGCTAGGTGTAATTTTTACTCGTAATTGTGAGTAAAAATTAATCTGATTGATTTTTACTCACTGAAAGAGTAAAATTTCGTAATTCGAAAGTAAAAAGTCGTAATGGCCCAAGATTACTCAATTTAGAGTAATTTTTTTAATAAATAACATGGCAATATTCATACGAAAATTCGTTCCGTGTAGGAAGCTATTCTGACTATGTTTAGAATACCATCCGTGTGTGGGTGTGCACAGAAAAGAAGGAAATCTTGAACCAAGAAATAATATGTCTTCGAAATTTGTTTCTTGAACTAAGCGAAATTTTGTACTTTATTGAAGTAAAAAATTATTTGGATCAAGAAATTATTTCCTTCGTGGAAGACATTATTTCTCAGTCTGAAACTAAAATTCTTTAAGTCAAGAAAAACTCTCTTTGCCCAAACCATTTTTTTCTTGGTAGCCAGAACATTTTTTTTTTTAATTCGCAAAATTTTTTTTCTTGGCTGAAAATTGTTACATTTTTTAGTCAAAAAAGAATATCTTGACCTAAAACAAGAAAGTTTTTGAACTATGAAAAATAATTTTTTCAACCAAAACCAAACTTTCTTGGGCCAAGAAATTTTTTTTTTGTCGCAAACAAAAAAAAAATTTTTCAACCAAGAAATAAATTTCTTCAAGTAAGCAAATAAGTTTATCAAGCTACCAAAAATTTTTTTTTTTTGTAATTTTTTTATCCAAACAATTTTTTTTTTGTTAAAATATTTCATGAACAATGTTGTGAAATAAATAAATTCTTTATTAGAAGCATTATTAAGGGATAGGAAAGTTTTGCAATGAGTTAAATATATAAAACAAATAGAGAAAAATAATTATCGCTTAGTGAAAGAATCGAATCCAGACCGATTCAGCGTCGCGCGAAAGCATTACTAACGAAGCCATCCCAGCTTTTGTTGGGCTACGTTTACTTTGCCTACATATATTGAGCCACACTGGCCAAATCGTCAGTCACATTTTTAAATCCCAAACACAGAATATAGATTTTAAATATTATTATCAACAATAATTTGGACAAATTTTAGTTCCGACATTTTAGCACAATGCTGAACGGATCATATGAATCCGTTCATTAATGAATTTCGACATAAAAATAAAAAAATTTTTTAATAAAAACAAATTTAGGTACAAAAAAAAATAGAGAAATTATTTAATATTGTATGATTGCATTAATTTATTTAAAATAAAAAAATGGACTTAGTATTCGTTTACTGCGCCAGCACAAAAAGAGAGAGTAAGTAGTATTCGTTTCTTAGGGTGCAAAGGAGGAAGCGACTGTGTATGAATTCAGGACAGAACTTTCCTGGCTGAGACTCTAATAATCTTAGTTTGAGATTTTTCGTGTGATTGGTCAGAAAAAGTACACTACTCAAACCAAGAGTTTACATTTTTTAAACCAACTCCCTTTATTGTTAGTTCAAGTTTATACCGTTTATTGTTTCAAAACATCATATATTCTTGGTTCAAGTAAGTAACGTAATACTTAGGTTAAAGAAAATGTTTATTTTACTCAGAAATGCAAGCTTTAAAAAAGAGTAATTCTATTATTAGACCAAGTATGAAATATATTTTGGTTTAAAAATTTTTTTTTTAATTCAAGAAATTATTTTACTTCGTTCAAAAAATTTCCGGTTTTCATTCCGCCCGCTGGAAAATATCTTTGTTGAAGGAAAATTTTCTTGAGTCTTATAACAGAGTAATTATCGTTACTATATAATACTATAGTTTTTAATATTTGAATAAAACATACGATAACAGATATGTGCAAAAAACTTAATTCTACTTAAGGTCTACTACCGGCCAGTGATCGCCCCCAGAGCTTGGAAAAAAAAAAATCAACTTACACATCTTTAATCTAGTGAAATCTTCTGTTGAGAGACCAAACTCTCTCTTTCTCTCTCACTCTCTCTTTTATTAGAAGAAATATATCTTACATGTTTTTATTAAGCTGGCATTGAAAAAAATACAGATTGATGAAAATTTTATACTTGAATTTCTTAAAATAATGAATGTTAAGTGGCGCGGACCATGGAGAGACCACTTTCCAAGCGCGGACCACGGAGAGAGCGCTATTCCTCTCCAGTACTTCAAGTCGTCTCACTGGACAAAACGGCTGTCGATGTTCTTCAATTAGAATGATGAGAGTCGATCAATGAACGGTCATAGTGGTTAAATCGATAGTCATCAGTTGGCATTTTCGCTGGTTTTAATATAAATTCTGTTGAGATATCGAATTTTAATTTTGTTGCACCAGCTGAATAAGTTTTTGATTATTGAACTAATGGTATCAATGCTTTACTTGGAATGATATGATTTATGTCTTTCACTTAAAAAATCAACGAAAATGTAGCTTTTATCAATAAAAAAACAAAGTAATCGAAAAAATAAAATTTTCTTGATTGCTTTATGTACATATTTCATTTTTTAATGCTTTAGATTGTTAATAAAAAGTAAAGAATCCATATTCTCTTTATAATAATGTAGATAGGGGAGGTTGGGGCACGAAGGCTCCCTTAAGCCGGTTGTTTCTTTCTGTGGCTTTTAACCATCAAATTCGTTTATTTTCCGTCAATTTCGAAAAAATCAGTCGAAATTGTGCAATAAATAAAAAAAAAAATTTTTATTTGCTGGGGCACAAAGGGCCCCTTTCTCCAAAAAATTAAAAAAAAATTTTTTTTTTTATTTTCCGTCAAGTTATGACCTCTATAATATGTTTATTATATTTCAGGTCAATATGTGATATGTGGAATGGAATGGACTATTAAAAAAAAAATAAAAATTGTAACGAAATAATTAACTTGACGGAAAATAAAAAAAAAATATTTTTTTCGTTAAAATTGTTTTTTTTTTTTCGAGTGATCTATTTTGCTCCACATATGTCATATTGGCCTAAAATATGATAAAAACATTATAGAGGTCATAACTCGACGGAAAGTAAAAGACAAATTTTTTATACCTAATTTTTGAAGGGGGCCTTCGTGCCTCAGGCTCCCCTATTTTTAATTGAATCAACGACATAAGAAAACAAAATATAATAAATTTATATATTGCATGCCTTAAGCGCGAGCGTAGATATGCTCTACTCTCGCCTGAAAATTAAAAAACTTGATTACGTCAGAGTTTTATTTAAACAAAAATATGATTTTTTTTTTTTTCGTTTTTTATTAGCATTTCATGCGCATAAATGATCGAAATGGTTTGAAAAAAAAAATTGGAAATTGTATCATAAATATATGTTGGAAATTTTTAATGTTTTCTGAAATTTGAAAAGTAGGAATTAATGTAGGAAAAATATTGGAGGGAAGATTTAGATTAATTATCTTTATTAGGCATTAAATAGATGAATATTAATTTTGGAAGAGTTTTGGACTAAGGATATGAGTTCAGGTATATATAAAATTTGAGTTAGTTTTTACGTGTAAAAAATTTGGTGGCCCTGAAAAGGGCCGTTTTCAACTCAAAGTTCGGGAACTTGAGTATCTAATTATCTGCATCGTCGCCTAGAAGAACAGTCAGCTCTATCTGTAAAATTAAATTCCCGTCCACCAGTAGACGCAATAAGTCGGGGTCATTTCGTTTGAAGAAACCCCCGAGATATACGTAATTGTCGTAGTCTTTGAAAGGTTGTATTTTTGCTGGCAGTCGCAGTAGGTTACCTTCCTCATCCACCACACGGCATTCGAGCTCGAAGCTGATTTCGGAATGCTCCGATTTCAATGGAAGGATCCCCAAGGTGATCCAATGTTCATCTTCTTCGTCGTGGCTAACCTCTACTTTGAAGCTCCAAACGTCGTTGACGTGTAAACCTGAAGAAAACTCTATAAACATCGGACTAACTGTCCCAGCATCGTTAATGAAGAGGAGTTCGTCGAAGTACTCCAGTTCGAAGGAGTGTACAGTTGTGTACGTTGAATTTTGAAAATTACAGTCCATGATGTGTCAAACACTCGATCGTCAATAAATGAAGAATGTAACTTGCGAGGGGTACAGCGCAACGTTTCGAGCGTAATGACTGCTACTGACCGTCTGACTCATATATAAACACGGATCACCCCCTCCACTAAAATTTGACCAATTACCAGAGAGGTTAAGTTTACCCTGACTCCTTAAAAAGAACCAATCATGACGATATTATTTTCTCTCTTCATTCTTAATTTTAACTAATTAGAATCGAGAAATTGCATCACTATGAAATTTGATAAATGTAAGTGGACTTTTTATAATAAATTGAATTTACACTGGCATATAAATCTAGCCAACAAGAAATTTAAATCCATATCAATATTTTTATTTCAAATTATACTCAAGTTGGGACGATGATGAAAATCAAAAAATATGTACAAATTTTATATCGCGTTACTAAAACCATAAGGGTGCCTGGAGCCCAGCAGAATTTTCACCGATTTTTTTTCACATCATTTACCTCCTTTGGATAGTTTAAACGTTAATGATCATAAATTCTACGAAGTTAATAATAATAAAATTTATTTTTTCTTCGAGGCTTGGGCAAGGTCTGGCAAAAAAGTCAGGGCCAAGACTGGCAACCAGGTCTGGCCCAATGTTATCATTTCACAGTCATACCAAGCCAAGCCTGGGCCCGTCGTACTTTTCTCCCTGGGTATGACTTTAAAAAAATTTTTTAATTTTAATTAATGAAATCAAAATATTGTATAAACTTTCATACTGTCATCTTGTTAAGTATGTTTATTAAAAGGGCACCAAGAAACAAAAAATTTATAGATTAATTATTTAAACTTTTATGCCGCCTTTTATGACAACACAAACCTGTAAAAAAAATGTTGATTAACAATTGAATAACTTTTTGAAAAATGGTGATGCAACTTTTATTACCGCGAAATCATATTCTTTGAAGTGTCTAGATGACACCAGAATGTTTTCAAATTTTTTAATTGATATTTAATTGTAAAAAAAAATTATTTAAAAACCGCGCTCGCTAGAGTGATGGCGCGCGCATGCTAAAACTGCCGCGCAAAAGCCGATTTGTAACGTTGAATTTAAATTAATTGACTATTATGTCTTTACTGTATGATGAACTATAGATGGCTGTATCGTCAGCAAATAGAGCAAGAGATGTTTTTGGATGCTTGGGAATGTCATTTATGTATAGAAGAAACAAGTTTCTAGTAACGAGATATAAAATTTGTACTTATTTATTTATTTTCATCATCGTCCCAACTTGAGTATAATTTAAAATAATAATATTAATATGGATTTAAGTTTCTTGTTGGCTGGATTTACATGCCAGTGTAAATTCAATTTATTATAAAAAGTCCACTTACATTGATCATATTTCATAGTGATGCAATTCCTCGATTTTGATTAGTTAAAATTGAGAATGAAGAGAGAAAATAAGATCGTCATGATTGGTCATTTTTAAGGAGTGGGGGTAAAATTTACCATTCTGGTAGTTAGTCAAAATTTAGTGGAGGGGGTGATCCGTGTTCATATTATATAAGCCACACGGTCAGTATAGCAGTCATAACGCTCGAAACGTTGCGCTGTACGCCTCGCAAGTTAAATTCTTTATTTAGTGACGATCAATTGCCTGAATCATCATGGACTGTGGTTTTCAAAAATTAAGGTGGACAAGTGCATGCATGTTTGTGGTGGATGACTTCGATAAACTTCTCTTCACCAACGAGACTGGGACAATTACTCCGATATACGAGATGTTTTGTTCACCCGTCGACGTTAACGACGTTTGGGGCTTCAAAGTGGAGGTTAGCCACGACGAAGAAGATGAACACTGGATATCCTGGGGGTTCCTTCCATTCAAATCGGAGCATTCCAAACTCAGCTTCGAACTCGAATGCTGTGTAGTGGATGAGGAAGGTAACCTACTGAGACTGCCTAGAAATATAGATCCTTTCTACGACTACGAAAATTACATAAACCTCGGAGATTTCTTCAAACGAAGTGACCCCGACTTATTGCGTCTACTGGTGGATGGAAATCTAATTTTACAGATACAGCTGACCGTTTTTCTAGGCGACGATGCAGATAATTAGATACTCAAGTTTCCGAACTTTGAGTTGAAAACGGCCCTTTTCAGGGCCACCAAATTTTTTACACGTAAACACTAACTCAAGTTTTATACATACCTCAACTCATATCTTTTGTCCAAAACTCATCCAAAATTAATATTTATTTATTTAATGCCTAATAAAGATAATTAATGATACTGAAGTTAACAGACATCTAATAATTTTTGGATTTTTTTTTTAGATGATAAATCATAAAAAAAAAATATTTGAAAAAATTGCACCTGTAGTTATTTTAATTTTCTACATGTGCATATTTTTATTTTATTTTTTTGCAATTAATTTGTTGAAAAACAAAAATTTTCAAATGTCTGCTAACTTCAGGATCATAATAATTAATATAAATCTTCCCTACAATATTTTTCCCACATTAATGCCTACTTTTCAAATGTCAAAAAATTTCCAACATATGCTTATGATATACGATTTAGCCGTCTTAAAATTTCCAATTTTTTTTCAAACCTAAAACTTATAAAAAAAATCTGTCTATCGGTTGACCCTACGGGCCAGCCCTAAATCTTCCCGCTGTTTTCGAGCTCTTCGAGTATTCACAACAATGTTTTCGACCTCAAGGAGCTCGAGAAGATTTTCTTTATATGTAATAGTATATATCGACAAAAACAATTAAAAATCGTTCTATAAAAAATATATTTTAAATAACTAACTTTTAGCCGATTTTATATATTTTAAATATCTTAGAATATATAAAATATACAAAAAAAATATTTTTTTTATATTTAAAATATAAAAAAAATATAGGTATGGTAATATAAAAAAAATATATTAGTAATATATTTTTGAGGTTATCACCAACATAGAAAATAAAATTTTAAAAATTTATTTTTTTGTATATTTTCATACATTCTAAGATATATTTTTAATATATTTAAAATATGTAAAATATATACGAAAATCGGCCAAAAGTAAACTATATTTAATATATTGTTTATTTATATTTTATACACGGATAGAATTTTTTGATAAAAATTACTCTGTAATTTCGAGTAATCCTGGGCCGTTGCAAAAAATTGGTATTTTTTGTTTGAAATTTAATATTTTTTGTTTAAATATTAACGTTGCTAGACCATGTTTTACTCTACTACTGAGTAATTTTTTAAAAGTCTTATATTTAATCGATTATTGTGAATATCTCATCTTAATCTATTAATTTTTACTCCATGCGATTGATTTTTACTCCCCAATATACCATTCTTTTAAACCCATTAACTTTTTGATGAAAAACTGCTTATAACTCAAATAAATTTTCTTATCTATGGAAGTAATTTTTACTCTAAACTGCAGAGTAATATTTCAGTAGTCTCCGTTAATCTTTGGTTAATATCGGCTTCAATTAAATGTCTTTTATTTTGCTCGCGACAACTTACATGTTATGCACACAGACGTAGGCTTGGAAAAAAAGACGATCTCTGTATCTCTCTATGACTTAATATTTATTTTAAAATTAAAAATAAATTTGTATCTTATCTTTTTCAACACAATAAGGGTAATTTTTTGTTTATTATTTTTCAAAACATTTATTTTAAGTCATATTCTAAAGCAATTAGATGATTTTTAGATTTTTTATGAAAATTTCAGCCTATTAATTGTAATTTTTATTGTGATTCAATATAAATTTTATAAATTGAATCATCAACTTTTTATCATAACCTACGAGTAAAAATTAAATTAGAGAGAATTTATTTAGATAGCCGCTAGGTGTAATTTTTACTCGTAATTGTGAGTAAAAATTAATCTGATTGATTTTTACTCACTGAAAGAGTAAAATTTCGTAATTCGAAAGTAAAAAGTCGTAATGGCCCAAGATTACTCAATTTAGAGTAATTTTTTTAATAAATAACATGGCAATATTCATACGAAAATTCGTTCCGTGTAGGAAGCTATTCTGACTATGTTTAGAATACCATCCGTGTGTGGGTGTGCACAGAAAAGAAGGAAATCTTGAACCAAGAAATAATATGTCTTCGAAATTTGTTTCTTGAACTAAGCGAAATTTTGTACTTTATTGAAGTAAAAAATTATTTGGATCAAGAAATTATTTCCTTCGTGGAAGACATTATTTCTCAGTCTGAAACTAAAATTCTTTAAGTCAAGAAAAACTCTCTTTGCCCAAACCATTTTTTTCTTGGTAGCCAGAACATTTTTTTTTTTAATTCGCAAAATTTTTTTTCTTGGCTGAAAATTGTTACATTTTTTAGTCAAAAAAGAATATCTTGACCTAAAACAAGAAAGTTTTTGAACTATGAAAAATAATTTTTTCAACCAAAACCAAACTTTCTTGGGCCAAGAAATTTTTTTTTTGTCGCAAACAAAAAAAAAATTTTTCAACCAAGAAATAAATTTCTTCAAGTAAGCAAATAAGTTTATCAAGCTACCAAAAATTTTTTTTTTTTGTAATTTTTTTATCCAAACAATTTTTTTTTTGTTAAAATATTTCATGAACAATGTTGTGAAATAAATAAATTCTTTATTAGAAGCATTATTAAGGGATAGGAAAGTTTTGCAATGAGTTAAATATATAAAACAAATAGAGAAAAATAATTATCGCTTAGTGAAAGAATCGAATCCAGACCGATTCAGCGTCGCGCGAAAGCATTACTAACGAAGCCATCCCAGCTTTTGTTGGGCTACGTTTACTTTGCCTACATATATTGAGCCACACTGGCCAAATCGTCAGTCACATTTTTAAATCCCAAACACAGAATATAGATTTTAAATATTATTATCAACAATAATTTGGACAAATTTTAGTTCCGACATTTTAGCACAATGCTGAACGGATCATATGAATCCGTTCATTAATGAATTTCGACATAAAAATAAAAAAATTTTTTAATAAAAACAAATTTAGGTACAAAAAAAAATAGAGAAATTATTTAATATTGTATGATTGCATTAATTTATTTAAAATAAAAAAATGGACTTAGTATTCGTTTACTGCGCCAGCACAAAAAGAGAGAGTAAGTAGTATTCGTTTCTTAGGGTGCAAAGGAGGAAGCGACTGTGTATGAATTCAGGACAGAACTTTCCTGGCTGAGACTCTAATAATCTTAGTTTGAGATTTTTCGTGTGATTGGTCAGAAAAAGTACACTACTCAAACCAAGAGTTTACATTTTTTAAACCAACTCCCTTTATTGTTAGTTCAAGTTTATACCGTTTATTGTTTCAAAACATCATATATTCTTGGTTCAAGTAAGTAACGTAATACTTAGGTTAAAGAAAATGTTTATTTTACTCAGAAATGCAAGCTTTAAAAAAGAGTAATTCTATTATTAGACCAAGTATGAAATATATTTTGGTTTAAAAATTTTTTTTTTAATTCAAGAAATTATTTTACTTCGTTCAAAAAATTTCCGGTTTTCATTCCGCCCGCTGGAAAATATCTTTGTTGAAGGAAAATTTTCTTGAGTCTTATAACAGAGTAATTATCGTTACTATATAATACTATAGTTTTTAATATTTGAATAAAACATACGATAACAGATATGTGCAAAAAACTTAATTCTACTTAAGGTCTACTACCGGCCAGTGATCGCCCCCAGAGCTTGGAAAAAAAAAAATCAACTTACACATCTTTAATCTAGTGAAATCTTCTGTTGAGAGACCAAACTCTCTCTTTCTCTCTCACTCTCTCTTTTATTAGAAGAAATATATCTTACATGTTTTTATTAAGCTGGCATTGAAAAAAATACAGATTGATGAAAATTTTATACTTGAATTTCTTAAAATAATGAATGTTAAGTGGCGCGGACCATGGAGAGACCACTTTCCAAGCGCGGACCACGGAGAGAGCGCTATTCCTCTCCAGTACTTCAAGTCGTCTCACTGGACAAAACGGCTGTCGATGTTCTTCAATTAGAATGATGAGAGTCGATCAATGAACGGTCATAGTGGTTAAATCGATAGTCATCAGTTGGCATTTTCGCTGGTTTTAATATAAATTCTGTTGAGATATCGAATTTTAATTTTGTTGCACCAGCTGAATAAGTTTTTGATTATTGAACTAATGGTATCAATGCTTTACTTGGAATGATATGATTTATGTCTTTCACTTAAAAAATCAACGAAAATGTAGCTTTTATCAATAAAAAAACAAAGTAATCGAAAAAATAAAATTTTCTTGATTGCTTTATGTACATATTTCATTTTTTAATGCTTTAGATTGTTAATAAAAAGTAAAGAATCCATATTCTCTTTATAATAATGTAGATAGGGGAGGTTGGGGCACGAAGGCTCCCTTAAGCCGGTTGTTTCTTTCTGTGGCTTTTAACCATCAAATTCGTTTATTTTCCGTCAATTTCGAAAAAATCAGTCGAAATTGTGCAATAAATAAAAAAAAAAATTTTTATTTGCTGGGGCACAAAGGGCCCCTTTCTCCAAAAAATTAAAAAAAAATTTTTTTTTTTATTTTCCGTCAAGTTATGACCTCTATAATATGTTTATTATATTTCAGGTCAATATGTGATATGTGGAATGGAATGGACTATTAAAAAAAAAATAAAAATTGTAACGAAATAATTAACTTGACGGAAAATAAAAAAAAAATATTTTTTTCGTTAAAATTGTTTTTTTTTTTTCGAGTGATCTATTTTGCTCCACATATGTCATATTGGCCTAAAATATGATAAAAACATTATAGAGGTCATAACTCGACGGAAAGTAAAAGACAAATTTTTTATACCTAATTTTTGAAGGGGGCCTTCGTGCCTCAGGCTCCCCTATTTTTAATTGAATCAACGACATAAGAAAACAAAATATAATAAATTTATATATTGCATGCCTTAAGCGCGAGCGTAGATATGCTCTACTCTCGCCTGAAAATTAAAAAACTTGATTACGTCAGAGTTTTATTTAAACAAAAATATGATTTTTTTTTTTTTCGTTTTTTATTAGCATTTCATGCGCATAAATGATCGAAATGGTTTGAAAAAAAAAATTGGAAATTGTATCATAAATATATGTTGGAAATTTTTAATGTTTTCTGAAATTTGAAAAGTAGGAATTAATGTAGGAAAAATATTGGAGGGAAGATTTAGATTAATTATCTTTATTAGGCATTAAATAGATGAATATTAATTTTGGAAGAGTTTTGGACTAAGGATATGAGTTCAGGTATATATAAAATTTGAGTTAGTTTTTACGTGTAAAAAATTTGGTGGCCCTGAAAAGGGCCGTTTTCAACTCAAAGTTCGGGAACTTGAGTATCTAATTATCTGCATCGTCGCCTAGAAGAACAGTCAGCTCTATCTGTAAAATTAAATTCCCGTCCACCAGTAGACGCAATAAGTCGGGGTCATTTCGTTTGAAGAAACCCCCGAGATATACGTAATTGTCGTAGTCTTTGAAAGGTTGTATTTTTGCTGGCAGTCGCAGTAGGTTACCTTCCTCATCCACCACACGGCATTCGAGCTCGAAGCTGATTTCGGAATGCTCCGATTTCAATGGAAGGATCCCCAAGGTGATCCAATGTTCATCTTCTTCGTCGTGGCTAACCTCTACTTTGAAGCTCCAAACGTCGTTGACGTGTAAACCTGAAGAAAACTCTATAAACATCGGACTAACTGTCCCAGCATCGTTAATGAAGAGGAGTTCGTCGAAGTACTCCAGTTCGAAGGAGTGTACAGTTGTGTACGTTGAATTTTGAAAATTACAGTCCATGATGTGTCAAACACTCGATCGTCAATAAATGAAGAATGTAACTTGCGAGGGGTACAGCGCAACGTTTCGAGCGTAATGACTGCTACTGACCGTCTGACTCATATATAAACACGGATCACCCCCTCCACTAAAATTTGACCAATTACCAGAGAGGTTAAGTTTACCCTGACTCCTTAAAAAGAACCAATCATGACGATATTATTTTCTCTCTTCATTCTTAATTTTAACTAATTAGAATCGAGAAATTGCATCACTATGAAATTTGATAAATGTAAGTGGACTTTTTATAATAAATTGAATTTACACTGGCATATAAATCTAGCCAACAAGAAATTTAAATCCATATCAATATTTTTATTTCAAATTATACTCAAGTTGGGACGATGATGAAAATCAAAAAATATGTACAAATTTTATATCGCGTTACTAAAACCATAAGGGTGCCTGGAGCCCAGCAGAATTTTCACCGATTTTTTTTCACATCATTTACCTCCTTTGGATAGTTTAAACGTTAATGATCATAAATTCTACGAAGTTAATAATAATAAAATTTATTTTTTCTTCGAGGCTTGGGCAAGGTCTGGCAAAAAAGTCAGGGCCAAGACTGGCAACCAGGTCTGGCCCAATGTTATCATTTCACAGTCATACCAAGCCAAGCCTGGGCCCGTCGTACTTTTCTCCCTGGGTATGACTTTAAAAAAATTTTTTAATTTTAATTAATGAAATCAAAATATTGTATAAACTTTCATACTGTCATCTTGTTAAGTATGTTTATTAAAAGGGCACCAAGAAACAAAAAATTTATAGATTAATTATTTAAACTTTTATGCCGCCTTTTATGACAACACAAACCTGTAAAAAAAATGTTGATTAACAATTGAATAACTTTTTGAAAAATGGTGATGCAACTTTTATTACCGCGAAATCATATTCTTTGAAGTGTCTAGATGACACCAGAATGTTTTCAAATTTTTTAATTGATATTTAATTGTAAAAAAAAATTATTTAAAAACCGCGCTCGCTAGAGTGATGGCGCGCGCATGCTAAAACTGCCGCGCAAAAGCCGATTTGTAACGTTGAATTTAAATTAATTGACTATTATGTCTTTACTGTATGATGAACTATAGATGGCTGTATCGTCAGCAAATAGAGCAAGAGATGTTTTTGGATGCTTGGGAATGTCATTTATGTATAGAAGAAACAAGTTTCTAGTAACGAGATATAAAATTTGTACTTATTTATTTATTTTCATCATCGTCCCAACTTGAGTATAATTTAAAATAATAATATTAATATGGATTTAAGTTTCTTGTTGGCTGGATTTACATGCCAGTGTAAATTCAATTTATTATAAAAAGTCCACTTACATTGATCATATTTCATAGTGATGCAATTCCTCGATTTTGATTAGTTAAAATTGAGAATGAAGAGAGAAAATAAGATCGTCATGATTGGTCATTTTTAAGGAGTGGGGGTAAAATTTACCATTCTGGTAGTTAGTCAAAATTTAGTGGAGGGGGTGATCCGTGTTCATATTATATAAGCCACACGGTCAGTATAGCAGTCATAACGCTCGAAACGTTGCGCTGTACGCCTCGCAAGTTAAATTCTTTATTTAGTGACGATCAATTGCCTGAATCATCATGGACTGTGGTTTTCAAAAATTAAGGTGGACAAGTGCATGCATGTTTGTGGTGGATGACTTCGATAAACTTCTCTTCACCAACGAGACTGGGACAATTACTCCGATATACGAGATGTTTTGTTCACCCGTCGACGTTAACGACGTTTGGGGCTTCAAAGTGGAGGTTAGCCACGACGAAGAAGATGAACACTGGATATCCTGGGGGTTCCTTCCATTCAAATCGGAGCATTCCAAACTCAGCTTCGAACTCGAATGCTGTGTAGTGGATGAGGAAGGTAACCTACTGAGACTGCCTAGAAATATAGATCCTTTCTACGACTACGAAAATTACATAAACCTCGGAGATTTCTTCAAACGAAGTGACCCCGACTTATTGCGTCTACTGGTGGATGGAAATCTAATTTTACAGATACAGCTGACCGTTTTTCTAGGCGACGATGCAGATAATTAGATACTCAAGTTTCCGAACTTTGAGTTGAAAACGGCCCTTTTCAGGGCCACCAAATTTTTTACACGTAAACACTAACTCAAGTTTTATACATACCTCAACTCATATCTTTTGTCCAAAACTCATCCAAAATTAATATTTATTTATTTAATGCCTAATAAAGATAATTAATGATACTGAAGTTAACAGACATCTAATAATTTTTGGATTTTTTTTTTAGATGATAAATCATAAAAAAAAAATATTTGAAAAAATTGCACCTGTAGTTATTTTAATTTTCTACATGTGCATATTTTTATTTTATTTTTTTGCAATTAATTTGTTGAAAAACAAAAATTTTCAAATGTCTGCTAACTTCAGGATCATAATAATTAATATAAATCTTCCCTACAATATTTTTCCCACATTAATGCCTACTTTTCAAATGTCAAAAAATTTCCAACATATGCTTATGATATACGATTTAGCCGTCTTAAAATTTCCAATTTTTTTTCAAACCTAAAACTTATAAAAAAAATCTGTCTATCGGTTGACCCTACGGGCCAGCCCTAAATCTTCCCGCTGTTTTCGAGCTCTTCGAGTATTCACAACAATGTTTTCGACCTCAAGGAGCTCGAGAAGATTTTCTTTATATGTAATAGTATATATCGACAAAAACAATTAAAAATCGTTCTATAAAAAATATATTTTAAATAACTAACTTTTAGCCGATTTTATATATTTTAAATATCTTAGAATATATAAAATATACAAAAAAAATATTTTTTTTATATTTAAAATATAAAAAAAATATAGGTATGGTAATATAAAAAAAATATATTAGTAATATATTTTTGAGGTTATCACCAACATAGAAAATAAAATTTTAAAAATTTATTTTTTTGTATATTTTCATACATTCTAAAATATATTTTTAATATATTTAAAATATGTAAAATATATACGAAAATCGGCCAAAAGTAAACTATATTTAATATATTGTTTATTTATATTTTATACACGGATAGAATTTTTTGATAAAAATTACTCTGTAATTTCGAGTAATCCTGGGCCGTTGCAAAAAATTGGTATTTTTTGTTTGAAATTTAATATTTTTTGTTTAAATATTAACGTTGCTAGACCATGTTTTACTCTACTACTGAGTAATTTTTTAAAAGTCTTATATTTAATCGATTATTGTGAATATCTCATCTTAATCTATTAATTTTTACTCCATGCGATTGATTTTTACTCCCCAATATACCATTCTTTTAAACCCATTAACTTTTTGATGAAAAACTGCTTATAACTCAAATAAATTTTCTTATCTATGGAAGTAATTTTTACTCTAAACTGCAGAGTAATATTTCAGTAGTCTCCGTTAATCTTTGGTTAATATCGGCTTCAATTAAATGTCTTTTATTTTGCTCGCGACAACTTACATGTTATGCACACAGACGTAGGCTTGGAAAAAAAGACGATCTCTGTATCTCTCTATGACTTAATATTTATTTTAAAATTAAAAATAAATTTGTATCTTATCTTTTTCAACACAATAAGGGTAATTTTTTGTTTATTATTTTTCAAAACATTTATTTTAAGTCATATTCTAAAGCAATTAGATGATTTTTAGATTTTTTATGAAAATTTCAGCCTATTAATTGTAATTTTTATTGTGATTCAATATAAATTTTATAAATTGAATCATCAACTTTTTATCATAACCTACGAGTAAAAATTAAATTAGAGAGAATTTATTTAGATAGCCGCTAGGTGTAATTTTTACTCGTAATTGTGAGTAAAAATTAATCTGATTGATTTTTACTCACTGAAAGAGTAAAATTTCGTAATTCGAAAGTAAAAAGTCGTAATGGCCCAAGATTACTCAATTTAGAGTAATTTTTTTAATAAATAACATGGCAATATTCATACGAAAATTCGTTCCGTGTAGGAAGCTATTCTGACTATGTTTAGAATACCATCCGTGTGTGGGTGTGCACAGAAAAGAAGGAAATCTTGAACCAAGAAATAATATGTCTTCGAAATTTGTTTCTTGAACTAAGCGAAATTTTGTACTTTATTGAAGTAAAAAATTATTTGGATCAAGAAATTATTTCCTTCGTGGAAGACATTATTTCTCAGTCTGAAACTAAAATTCTTTAAGTCAAGAAAAACTCTCTTTGCCCAAACCATTTTTTTCTTGGTAGCCAGAACATTTTTTTTTTTAATTCGCAAAATTTTTTTTCTTGGCTGAAAATTGTTACATTTTTTAGTCAAAAAAGAATATCTTGACCTAAAACAAGAAAGTTTTTGAACTATGAAAAATAATTTTTTCAACCAAAACCAAACTTTCTTGGGCCAAGAAATTTTTTTTTTGTCGCAAACAAAAAAAAAATTTTTCAACCAAGAAATAAATTTCTTCAAGTAAGCAAATAAGTTTATCAAGCTACCAAAAATTTTTTTTTTTTGTAATTTTTTTATCCAAACAATTTTTTTTTTGTTAAAATATTTCATGAACAATGTTGTGAAATAAATAAATTCTTTATTAGAAGCATTATTAAGGGATAGGAAAGTTTTGCAATGAGTTAAATATATAAAACAAATAGAGAAAAATAATTATCGCTTAGTGAAAGAATCGAATCCAGACCGATTCAGCGTCGCGCGAAAGCATTACTAACGAAGCCATCCCAGCTTTTGTTGGGCTACGTTTACTTTGCCTACATATATTGAGCCACACTGGCCAAATCGTCAGTCACATTTTTAAATCCCAAACACAGAATATAGATTTTAAATATTATTATCAACAATAATTTGGACAAATTTTAGTTCCGACATTTTAGCACAATGCTGAACGGATCATATGAATCCGTTCATTAATGAATTTCGACATAAAAATAAAAAAATTTTTTAATAAAAACAAATTTAGGTACAAAAAAAAATAGAGAAATTATTTAATATTGTATGATTGCATTAATTTATTTAAAATAAAAAAATGGACTTAGTATTCGTTTACTGCGCCAGCACAAAAAGAGAGAGTAAGTAGTATTCGTTTCTTAGGGTGCAAAGGAGGAAGCGACTGTGTATGAATTCAGGACAGAACTTTCCTGGCTGAGACTCTAATAATCTTAGTTTGAGATTTTTCGTGTGATTGGTCAGAAAAAGTACACTACTCAAACCAAGAGTTTACATTTTTTAAACCAACTCCCTTTATTGTTAGTTCAAGTTTATACCGTTTATTGTTTCAAAACATCATATATTCTTGGTTCAAGTAAGTAACGTAATACTTAGGTTAAAGAAAATGTTTATTTTACTCAGAAATGCAAGCTTTAAAAAAGAGTAATTCTATTATTAGACCAAGTATGAAATATATTTTGGTTTAAAAATTTTTTTTTTAATTCAAGAAATTATTTTACTTCGTTCAAAAAATTTCCGGTTTTCATTCCGCCCGCTGGAAAATATCTTTGTTGAAGGAAAATTTTCTTGAGTCTTATAACAGAGTAATTATCGTTACTATATAATACTATAGTTTTTAATATTTGAATAAAACATACGATAACAGATATGTGCAAAAAACTTAATTCTACTTAAGGTCTACTACCGGCCAGTGATCGCCCCCAGAGCTTGGAAAAAAAAAAATCAACTTACACATCTTTAATCTAGTGAAATCTTCTGTTGAGAGACCAAACTCTCTCTTTCTCTCTCACTCTCTCTTTTATTAGAAGAAATATATCTTACATGTTTTTATTAAGCTGGCATTGAAAAAAATACAGATTGATGAAAATTTTATACTTGAATTTCTTAAAATAATGAATGTTAAGTGGCGCGGACCATGGAGAGACCACTTTCCAAGCGCGGACCACGGAGAGAGCGCTATTCCTCTCCAGTACTTCAAGTCGTCTCACTGGACAAAACGGCTGTCGATGTTCTTCAATTAGAATGATGAGAGTCGATCAATGAACGGTCATAGTGGTTAAATCGATAGTCATCAGTTGGCATTTTCGCTGGTTTTAATATAAATTCTGTTGAGATATCGAATTTTAATTTTGTTGCACCAGCTGAATAAGTTTTTGATTATTGAACTAATGGTATCAATGCTTTACTTGGAATGATATGATTTATGTCTTTCACTTAAAAAATCAACGAAAATGTAGCTTTTATCAATAAAAAAACAAAGTAATCGAAAAAATAAAATTTTCTTGATTGCTTTATGTACATATTTCATTTTTTAATGCTTTAGATTGTTAATAAAAAGTAAAGAATCCATATTCTCTTTATAATAATGTAGATAGGGGAGGTTGGGGCACGAAGGCTCCCTTAAGCCGGTTGTTTCTTTCTGTGGCTTTTAACCATCAAATTCGTTTATTTTCCGTCAATTTCGAAAAAATCAGTCGAAATTGTGCAATAAATAAAAAAAAAAATTTTTATTTGCTGGGGCACAAAGGGCCCCTTTCTCCAAAAAATTAAAAAAAAATTTTTTTTTTTATTTTCCGTCAAGTTATGACCTCTATAATATGTTTATTATATTTCAGGTCAATATGTGATATGTGGAATGGAATGGACTATTAAAAAAAAAATAAAAATTGTAACGAAATAATTAACTTGACGGAAAATAAAAAAAAAATATTTTTTTCGTTAAAATTGTTTTTTTTTTTTCGAGTGATCTATTTTGCTCCACATATGTCATATTGGCCTAAAATATGATAAAAACATTATAGAGGTCATAACTCGACGGAAAGTAAAAGACAAATTTTTTATACCTAATTTTTGAAGGGGGCCTTCGTGCCTCAGGCTCCCCTATTTTTAATTGAATCAACGACATAAGAAAACAAAATATAATAAATTTATATATTGCATGCCTTAAGCGCGAGCGTAGATATGCTCTACTCTCGCCTGAAAATTAAAAAACTTGATTACGTCAGAGTTTTATTTAAACAAAAATATGATTTTTTTTTTTTTCGTTTTTTATTAGCATTTCATGCGCATAAATGATCGAAATGGTTTGAAAAAAAAAATTGGAAATTGTATCATAAATATATGTTGGAAATTTTTAATGTTTTCTGAAATTTGAAAAGTAGGAATTAATGTAGGAAAAATATTGGAGGGAAGATTTAGATTAATTATCTTTATTAGGCATTAAATAGATGAATATTAATTTTGGAAGAGTTTTGGACTAAGGATATGAGTTCAGGTATATATAAAATTTGAGTTAGTTTTTACGTGTAAAAAATTTGGTGGCCCTGAAAAGGGCCGTTTTCAACTCAAAGTTCGGGAACTTGAGTATCTAATTATCTGCATCGTCGCCTAGAAGAACAGTCAGCTCTATCTGTAAAATTAAATTCCCGTCCACCAGTAGACGCAATAAGTCGGGGTCATTTCGTTTGAAGAAACCCCCGAGATATACGTAATTGTCGTAGTCTTTGAAAGGTTGTATTTTTGCTGGCAGTCGCAGTAGGTTACCTTCCTCATCCACCACACGGCATTCGAGCTCGAAGCTGATTTCGGAATGCTCCGATTTCAATGGAAGGATCCCCAAGGTGATCCAATGTTCATCTTCTTCGTCGTGGCTAACCTCTACTTTGAAGCTCCAAACGTCGTTGACGTGTAAACCTGAAGAAAACTCTATAAACATCGGACTAACTGTCCCAGCATCGTTAATGAAGAGGAGTTCGTCGAAGTACTCCAGTTCGAAGGAGTGTACAGTTGTGTACGTTGAATTTTGAAAATTACAGTCCATGATGTGTCAAACACTCGATCGTCAATAAATGAACAATGTAACTTGCGAGGGGTACAGCGCAACGTTTCGAGCGTAATGACTGCTACTGACCGTCTGACTCATATATAAACACGGATCACCCCCTCCACTAAAATTTGACCAATTACCAGAGAGGTTAAGTTTACCCTGACTCCTTAAAAAGAACCAATCATGACGATATTATTTTCTCTCTTCATTCTTAATTTTAACTAATTAGAATCGAGAAATTGCATCACTATGAAATTTGATAAATGTAAGTGGACTTTTTATAATAAATTGAATTTACACTGGCATATAAATCTAGCCAACAAGAAATTTAAATCCATATCAATATTTTTATTTCAAATTATACTCAAGTTGGGACGATGATGAAAATCAAAAAATATGTACAAATTTTATATCGCGTTACTAAAACCATAAGGGTGCCTGGAGCCCAGCAGAATTTTCACCGATTTTTTTTCACATCATTTACCTCCTTTGGATAGTTTAAACGTTAATGATCATAAATTCTACGAAGTTAATAATAATAAAATTTATTTTTTCTTCGAGGCTTGGGCAAGGTCTGGCAAAAAAGTCAGGGCCAAGACTGGCAACCAGGTCTGGCCCAATGTTATCATTTCACAGTCATACCAAGCCAAGCCTGGGCCCGTCGTACTTTTCTCCCTGGGTATGACTTTAAAAAAATTTTTTAATTTTAATTAATGAAATCAAAATATTGTATAAACTTTCATACTGTCATCTTGTTAAGTATGTTTATTAAAAGGGCACCAAGAAACAAAAAATTTATAGATTAATTATTTAAACTTTTATGCCGCCTTTTATGACAACACAAACCTGTAAAAAAAATGTTGATTAACAATTGAATAACTTTTTGAAAAATGGTGATGCAACTTTTATTACCGCGAAATCATATTCTTTGAAGTGTCTAGATGACACCAGAATGTTTTCAAATTTTTTAATTGATATTTAATTGTAAAAAAAAATTATTTAAAAACCGCGCTCGCTAGAGTGATGGCGCGCGCATGCTGAAACTGCCGCGCAAAAGCCGATTTGTAACGTTGAATTTAAATTAATTGACTATTATGTCTTTACTGTATGATGAACTATAGATGGCTGTATCGTCAGCAAATAGAGCAAGAGATGTTTTTGGATGCTTGGGAATGTCATTTATGTATAGAAGAAACAAGTTTCTAGTAACGAGATATAAAATTTGTACTTATTTATTTATTTTCATCATCGTCCCAACTTGAGTATAATTTAAAATAAAAATATTAATATGGATTTAAGTTTCTTGTTGGCTGGATTTACATGCCAGTGTAAATTCAATTTATTATAAAAAGTCCACTTACATTGATCATATTTCATAGTGATGCAATTCCTCGATTTTGATTAGTTAAAATTGAGAATGAAGAGAGAAAATAAGATCGTCATGATTGGTCATTTTTAAGGAGTGGGGGTAAAATTTACCATTCTGGTAGTTAGTCAAAATTTAGTGGAGGGGGTGATCCGTGTTCATATTATATAAGCCACACGGTCAGTATAGCAGTCATAACGCTCGAAACGTTGCGCTGTACGCCTCGCAAGTTAAATTCTTTATTTAGTGACGATCAATTGCCTGAATCATCATGGACTGTGGTTTTCAAAAATTAAGGTGGACAAGTGCATGCATGTTTGTGGTGGATGACTTCGATAAACTTCTCTTCACCAACGAGACTGGGACAATTACTCCGATATACGAGATGTTTTGTTCACCCGTCGACGTTAACGACGTTTGGGGCTTCAAAGTGGAGGTTAGCCACGACGAAGAAGATGAACACTGGATATCCTGGGGGTTCCTTCCATTCAAATCGGAGCATTCCAAACTCAGCTTCGAACTCGAATGCTGTGTAGTGGATGAGGAAGGTAACCTACTGAGACTGCCTAGAAATATAGATCCTTTCTACGACTACGAAAATTACATAAACCTCGGAGATTTCTTCAAACGAAGTGACCCCGACTTATTGCGTCTACTGGTGGATGGAAATCTAATTTTACAGATACAGCTGACCGTTTTTCTAGGCGACGATGCAGATAATTAGATACTCAAGTTTCCGAACTTTGAGTTGAAAACGGCCCTTTTCAGGGCCACCAAATTTTTTACACGTAAACACTAACTCAAGTTTTATACATACCTCAACTCATATCTTTTGTCCAAAACTCATCCAAAATTAATATTTATTTATTTAATGCCTAATAAAGATAATTAATGATACTGAAGTTAACAGACATCTAATAATTTTTGGATTTTTTTTTTAGATGATAAATCATAAAAAAAAAATATTTGAAAAAATTGCACCTGTAGTTATTTTAATTTTCTACATGTGCATATTTTTATTTTATTTTTTTGCAATTAATTTGTTGAAAAACAAAAATTTTCAAATGTCTGCTAACTTCAGGATCATAATAATTAATATAAATCTTCCCTACAATATTTTTCCCACATTAATGCCTACTTTTCAAATGTCAAAAAATTTCCAACATATGCTTATGATATACGATTTAGCCGTCTTAAAATTTCCAATTTTTTTTCAAACCTAAAACTTATAAAAAAAATCTGTCTATCGGTTGACCCTACGGGCCAGCCCTAAATCTTCCCGCTGTTTTCGAGCTCTTCGAGTATTCACAACAATGTTTTCGACCTCAAGGAGCTCGAGAAGATTTTCTTTATATGTAATAGTATATATCGACAAAAACAATTAAAAATCGTTCTATAAAAAATATATTTTAAATAACTAACTTTTAGCCGATTTTATATATTTTAAATATCTTAGAATATATAAAATATACAAAAAAAATATTTTTTTTATATTTAAAATATAAAAAAAATATAGGTATGGTAATATAAAAAAAATATATTAGTAATATATTTTTGAGGTTATCACCAACATAGAAAATAAAATTTTAAAAATTTATTTTTTTGTATATTTTCATACATTCTAAGATATATTTTTAATATATTTAAAATATGTAAAATATATACGAAAATCGGCCAAAAGTAAACTATATTTAATATATTGTTTATTTATATTTTATACACGGATAGAATTTTTTGATAAAAATTACTCTGTAATTTCGAGTAATCCTGGGCCGTTGCAAAAAATTGGTATTTTTTGTTTGAAATTTAATATTTTTTGTTTAAATATTAACGTTGCTAGACCATGTTTTACTCTACTACTGAGTAATTTTTTAAAAGTCTTATATTTAATCGATTATTGTGAATATCTCATCTTAATCTATTAATTTTTACTCCATGCGATTGATTTTTACTCCCCAATATACCATTCTTTTAAACCCATTAACTTTTTGATGAAAAACTGCTTATAACTCAAATAAATTTTCTTATCTATGGAAGTAATTTTTACTCTAAACTGCAGAGTAATATTTCAGTAGTCTCCGTTAATCTTTGGTTAATATCGGCTTCAATTAAATGTCTTTTATTTTGCTCGCGACAACTTACATGTTATGCACACAGACGTAGGCTTGGAAAAAAAGACGATCTCTGTATCTCTCTATGACTTAATATTTATTTTAAAATTAAAAATAAATTTGTATCTTATCTTTTTCAACACAATAAGGGTAATTTTTTGTTTATTATTTTTCAAAACATTTATTTTAAGTCATATTCTAAAGCAATTAGATGATTTTTAGATTTTTTATGAAAATTTCAGCCTATTAATTGTAATTTTTATTGTGATTCAATATAAATTTTATAAATTGAATCATCAACTTTTTATCATAACCTACGAGTAAAAATTAAATTAGAGAGAATTTATTTAGATAGCCGCTAGGTGTAATTTTTACTCGTAATTGTGAGTAAAAATTAATCTGATTGATTTTTACTCACTGAAAGAGTAAAATTTCGTAATTCGAAAGTAAAAAGTCGTAATGGCCCAAGATTACTCAATTTAGAGTAATTTTTTTAATAAATAACATGGCAATATTCATACGAAAATTCGTTCCGTGTAGGAAGCTATTCTGACTATGTTTAGAATACCATCCGTGTGTGGGTGTGCACAGAAAAGAAGGAAATCTTGAACCAAGAAATAATATGTCTTCGAAATTTGTTTCTTGAACTAAGCGAAATTTTGTACTTTATTGAAGTAAAAAATTATTTGGATCAAGAAATTATTTCCTTCGTGGAAGACATTATTTCTCAGTCTGAAACTAAAATTCTTTAAGTCAAGAAAAACTCTCTTTGCCCAAACCATTTTTTTCTTGGTAGCCAGAACATTTTTTTTTTTAATTCGCAAAATTTTTTTTCTTGGCTGAAAATTGTTACATTTTTTAGTCAAAAAAGAATATCTTGACCTAAAACAAGAAAGTTTTTGAACTATGAAAAATAATTTTTTCAACCAAAACCAAACTTTCTTGGGCCAAGAAATTTTTTTTTTGTCGCAAACAAAAAAAAAATTTTTCAACCAAGAAATAAATTTCTTCAAGTAAGCAAATAAGTTTATCAAGCTACCAAAAATTTTTTTTTTTTGTAATTTTTTTATCCAAACAATTTTTTTTTTGTTAAAATATTTCATGAACAATGTTGTGAAATAAATAAATTCTTTATTAGAAGCATTATTAAGGGATAGGAAAGTTTTGCAATGAGTTAAATATATAAAACAAATAGAGAAAAATAATTATCGCTTAGTGAAAGAATCGAATCCAGACCGATTCAGCGTCGCGCGAAAGCATTACTAACGAAGCCATCCCAGCTTTTGTTGGGCTACGTTTACTTTGCCTACATATATTGAGCCACACTGGCCAAATCGTCAGTCACATTTTTAAATCCCAAACACAGAATATAGATTTTAAATATTATTATCAACAATAATTTGGACAAATTTTAGTTCCGACATTTTAGCACAATGCTGAACGGATCATATGAATCCGTTCATTAATGAATTTCGACATAAAAATAAAAAAATTTTTTAATAAAAACAAATTTAGGTACAAAAAAAAATAGAGAAATTATTTAATATTGTATGATTGCATTAATTTATTTAAAATAAAAAAATGGACTTAGTATTCGTTTACTGCGCCAGCACAAAAAGAGAGAGTAAGTAGTATTCGTTTCTTAGGGTGCAAAGGAGGAAGCGACTGTGTATGAATTCAGGACAGAACTTTCCTGGCTGAGACTCTAATAATCTTAGTTTGAGATTTTTCGTGTGATTGGTCAGAAAAAGTACACTACTCAAACCAAGAGTTTACATTTTTTAAACCAACTCCCTTTATTGTTAGTTCAAGTTTATACCGTTTATTGTTTCAAAACATCATATATTCTTGGTTCAAGTAAGTAACGTAATACTTAGGTTAAAGAAAATGTTTATTTTACTCAGAAATGCAAGCTTTAAAAAAGAGTAATTCTATTATTAGACCAAGTATGAAATATATTTTGGTTTAAAAATTTTTTTTTTAATTCAAGAAATTATTTTACTTCGTTCAAAAAATTTCCGGTTTTCATTCCGCCCGCTGGAAAATATCTTTGTTGAAGGAAAATTTTCTTGAGTCTTATAACAGAGTAATTATCGTTACTATATAATACTATAGTTTTTAATATTTGAATAAAACATACGATAACAGATATGTGCAAAAAACTTAATTCTACTTAAGGTCTACTACCGGCCAGTGATCGCCCCCAGAGCTTGGAAAAAAAAAAATCAACTTACACATCTTTAATCTAGTGAAATCTTCTGTTGAGAGACAAAACTCTCTCTTTCTCTCTCACTCTCTCTTTTATTAGAAGAAATATATCTTACATGTTTTTATTAAGCTGGCATTGAAAAAAATACAGATTGATGAAAATTTTATACTTGAATTTCTTAAAATAATGAATGTTAAGTGGCGCGGACCATGGAGAGACCACTTTCCAAGCGCGGACCACGGAGAGAGCGCTATTCCTCTCCAGTACTTCAAGTCGTCTCACTGGACAAAACGGCTGTCGATGTTCTTCAATTAGAATGATGAGAGTCGATCAATGAACGGTCATAGTGGTTAAATCGATAGTCATCAGTTGGCATTTTCGCTGGTTTTAATATAAATTCTGTTGAGATATCGAATTTTAATTTTGTTGCACCAGCTGAATAAGTTTTTGATTATTGAACTAATGGTATCAATGCTTTACTTGGAATGATATGATTTATGTCTTTCACTTAAAAAATCAACGAAAATGTAGCTTTTATCAATAAAAAAACAAAGTAATCGAAAAAATAAAATTTTCTTGATTGCTTTATGTACATATTTCATTTTTTAATGCTTTAGATTGTTAATAAAAAGTAAAGAATCCATATTCTCTTTATAATAATGTAGATAGGGGAGGTTGGGGCACGAAGGCTCCCTTAAGCCGGTTGTTTCTTTCTGTGGCTTTTAACCATCAAATTCGTTTATTTTCCGTCAATTTCGAAAAAATCAGTCGAAATTGTGCAATAAATAAAAAAAAAAATTTTTATTTGCTGGGGCACAAAGGGCCCCTTTCTCCAAAAAATTAAAAAAAAATTTTTTTTTTTATTTTCCGTCAAGTTATGACCTCTATAATATGTTTATTATATTTCAGGTCAATATGTGATATGTGGAATGGAATGGACTATTAAAAAAAAAATAAAAATTGTAACGAAATAATTAACTTGACGGAAAATAAAAAAAAAATATTTTTTTCGTTAAAATTGTTTTTTTTTTTTCGAGTGATCTATTTTGCTCCACATATGTCATATTGGCCTAAAATATGATAAAAACATTATAGAGGTCATAACTCGACGGAAAGTAAAAGACAAATTTTTTATACCTAATTTTTGAAGGGGGCCTTCGTGCCTCAGGCTCCCCTATTTTTAATTGAATCAACGACATAAGAAAACAAAATATAATAAATTTATATATTGCATGCCTTAAGCGCGAGCGTAGATATGCTCTACTCTCGCCTGAAAATTAAAAAACTTGATTACGTCAGAGTTTTATTTAAACAAAAATATGATTTTTTTTTTTTTCGTTTTTTATTAGCATTTCATGCGCATAAATGATCGAAATGGTTTGAAAAAAAAAATTGGAAATTGTATCATAAATATATGTTGGAAATTTTTAATGTTTTCTGAAATTTGAAAAGTAGGAATTAATGTAGGAAAAATATTGGAGGGAAGATTTAGATTAATTATCTTTATTAGGCATTAAATAGATGAATATTAATTTTGGAAGAGTTTTGGACTAAGGATATGAGTTCAGGTATATATAAAATTTGAGTTAGTTTTTACGTGTAAAAAATTTGGTGGCCCTGAAAAGGGCCGTTTTCAACTCAAAGTTCGGGAACTTGAGTATCTAATTATCTGCATCGTCGCCTAGAAGAACAGTCAGCTCTATCTGTAAAATTAAATTCCCGTCCACCAGTAGACGCAATAAGTCGGGGTCATTTCGTTTGAAGAAACCCCCGAGATATACGTAATTGTCGTAGTCTTTGAAAGGTTGTATTTTTGCTGGCAGTCGCAGTAGGTTACCTTCCTCATCCACCACACGGCATTCGAGCTCGAAGCTGATTTCGGAATGCTCCGATTTCAATGGAAGGATCCCCAAGGTGATCCAATGTTCATCTTCTTCGTCGTGGCTAACCTCTACTTTGAAGCTCCAAACGTCGTTGACGTGTAAACCTGAAGAAAACTCTATAAACATCGGACTAACTGTCCCAGCATCGTTAATGAAGAGGAGTTCGTCGAAGTACTCCAGTTCGAAGGAGTGTACAGTTGTGTACGTTGAATTTTGAAAATTACAGTCCATGATGTGTCAAACACTCGATCGTCAATAAATGAAGAATGTAACTTGCGAGGGGTACAGCGCAACGTTTCGAGCGTAATGACTGCTACTGACCGTCTGACTCATATATAAACACGGATCACCCCCTCCACTAAAATTTGACCAATTACCAGAGAGGTTAAGTTTACCCTGACTCCTTAAAAAGAACCAATCATGACGATATTATTTTCTCTCTTCATTCTTAATTTTAACTAATTAGAATCGAGAAATTGCATCACTATGAAATTTGATAAATGTAAGTGGACTTTTTATAATAAATTGAATTTACACTGGCATATAAATCTAGCCAACAAGAAATTTAAATCCATATCAATATTTTTATTTCAAATTATACTCAAGTTGGGACGATGATGAAAATCAAAAAATATGTACAAATTTTATATCGCGTTACTAAAACCATAAGGGTGCCTGGAGCCCAGCAGAATTTTCACCGATTTTTTTTCACATCATTTACCTCCTTTGGATAGTTTAAACGTTAATGATCATAAATTCTACGAAGTTAATAATAATAAAATTTATTTTTTCTTCGAGGCTTGGGCAAGGTCTGGCAAAAAAGTCAGGGCCAAGACTGGCAACCAGGTCTGGCCCAATGTTATCATTTCACAGTCATACCAAGCCAAGCCTGGGCCCGTCGTACTTTTCTCCCTGGGTATGACTTTAAAAAAATTTTTTAATTTTAATTAATGAAATCAAAATATTGTATAAACTTTCATACTGTCATCTTGTTAAGTATGTTTATTAAAAGGGCACCAAGAAACAAAAAATTTATAGATTAATTATTTAAACTTTTATGCCGCCTTTTATGACAACACAAACCTGTAAAAAAAATGTTGATTAACAATTGAATAACTTTTTGAAAAATGGTGATGCAACTTTTATTACCGCGAAATCATATTCTTTGAAGTGTCTAGATGACACCAGAATGTTTTCAAATTTTTTAATTGATATTTAATTGTAAAAAAAAATTATTTAAAAACCGCGCTCGCTAGAGTGATGGCGCGCGCATGCTGAAACTGCCGCGCAAAAGCCGATTTGTAACGTTGAATTTAAATTAATTGACTATTATGTCTTTACTGTATGATGAACTATAGATGGCTGTATCGTCAGCAAATAGAGCAAGAGATGTTTTTGGATGCTTGGGAATGTCATTTATGTATAGAAGAAACAAGTTTCTAGTAACGAGATATAAAATTTGTACTTATTTATTTATTTTCATCATCGTCCCAACTTGAGTATAATTTAAAATAAAAATATTAATATGGATTTAAGTTTCTTGTTGGCTGGATTTACATGCCAGTGTAAATTCAATTTATTATAAAAAGTCCACTTACATTGATCATATTTCATAGTGATGCAATTCCTCGATTTTGATTAGTTAAAATTGAGAATGAAGAGAGAAAATAAGATCGTCATGATTGGTCATTTTTAAGGAGTGGGGGTAAAATTTACCATTCTGGTAGTTAGTCAAAATTTAGTGGAGGGGGTGATCCGTGTTCATATTATATAAGCCACACGGTCAGTATAGCAGTCATAACGCTCGAAACGTTGCGCTGTACGCCTCGCAAGTTAAATTCTTTATTTAGTGACGATCAATTGCCTGAATCATCATGGACTGTGGTTTTCAAAAATTAAGGTGGACAAGTGCATGCATGTTTGTGGTGGATGACTTCGATAAACTTCTCTTCACCAACGAGACTGGGACAATTACTCCGATATACGAGATGTTTTGTTCACCCGTCGACGTTAACGACGTTTGGGGCTTCAAAGTGGAGGTTAGCCACGACGAAGAAGATGAACACTGGATATCCTGGGGGTTCCTTCCATTCAAATCGGAGCATTCCAAACTCAGCTTCGAACTCGAATGCTGTGTAGTGGATGAGGAAGGTAACCTACTGAGACTGCCTAGAAATATAGATCCTTTCTACGACTACGAAAATTACATAAACCTCGGAGATTTCTTCAAACGAAGTGACCCCGACTTATTGCGTCTACTGGTGGATGGAAATCTAATTTTACAGATACAGCTGACCGTTTTTCTAGGCGACGATGCAGATAATTAGATACTCAAGTTTCCGAACTTTGAGTTGAAAACGGCCCTTTTCAGGGCCACCAAATTTTTTACACGTAAACACTAACTCAAGTTTTATACATACCTCAACTCATATCTTTTGTCCAAAACTCATCCAAAATTAATATTTATTTATTTAATGCCTAATAAAGATAATTAATGATACTGAAGTTAACAGACATCTAATAATTTTTGGATTTTTTTTTTAGATGATAAATCATAAAAAAAAAATATTTGAAAAAATTGCACCTGTAGTTATTTTAATTTTCTACATGTGCATATTTTTATTTTATTTTTTTGCAATTAATTTGTTGAAAAACAAAAATTTTCAAATGTCTGCTAACTTCAGGATCATAATAATTAATATAAATCTTCCCTACAATATTTTTCCCACATTAATGCCTACTTTTCAAATGTCAAAAAATTTCCAACATATGCTTATGATATACGATTTAGCCGTCTTAAAATTTCCAATTTTTTTTCAAACCTAAAACTTATAAAAAAAATCTGTCTATCGGTTGACCCTACGGGCCAGCCCTAAATCTTCCCGCTGTTTTCGAGCTCTTCGAGTATTCACAACAATGTTTTCGACCTCAAGGAGCTCGAGAAGATTTTCTTTATATGTAATAGTATATATCGACAAAAACAATTAAAAATCGTTCTATAAAAAATATATTTTAAATAACTAACTTTTAGCCGATTTTATATATTTTAAATATCTTAGAATATATAAAATATACAAAAAAAATATTTTTTTTATATTTAAAATATAAAAAAAATATAGGTATGGTAATATAAAAAAAATATATTAGTAATATATTTTTGAGGTTATCACCAACATAGAAAATAAAATTTTAAAAATTTATTTTTTTGTATATTTTCATACATTCTAAGATATATTTTTAATATATTTAAAATATGTAAAATATATACGAAAATCGGCCAAAAGTAAACTATATTTAATATATTGTTTATTTATATTTTATACACGGATAGAATTTTTTGATAAAAATTACTCTGTAATTTCGAGTAATCCTGGGCCGTTGCAAAAAATTGGTATTTTTTGTTTGAAATTTAATATTTTTTGTTTAAATATTAACGTTGCTAGACCATGTTTTACTCTACTACTGAGTAATTTTTTAAAAGTCTTATATTTAATCGATTATTGTGAATATCTCATCTTAATCTATTAATTTTTACTCCATGCGATTGATTTTTACTCCCCAATATACCATTCTTTTAAACCCATTAACTTTTTGATGAAAAACTGCTTATAACTCAAATAAATTTTCTTATCTATGGAAGTAATTTTTACTCTAAACTGCAGAGTAATATTTCAGTAGTCTCCGTTAATCTTTGGTTAATATCGGCTTCAATTAAATGTCTTTTATTTTGCTCGCGACAACTTACATGTTATGCACACAGACGTAGGCTTGGAAAAAAAGACGATCTCTGTATCTCTCTATGACTTAATATTTATTTTAAAATTAAAAATAAATTTGTATCTTATCTTTTTCAACACAATAAGGGTAATTTTTTGTTTATTATTTTTCAAAACATTTATTTTAAGTCATATTCTAAAGCAATTAGATGATTTTTAGATTTTTTATGAAAATTTCAGCCTATTAATTGTAATTTTTATTGTGATTCAATATAAATTTTATAAATTGAATCATCAACTTTTTATCATAACCTACGAGTAAAAATTAAATTAGAGAGAATTTATTTAGATAGCCGCTAGGTGTAATTTTTACTCGTAATTGTGAGTAAAAATTAATCTGATTGATTTTTACTCACTGAAAGAGTAAAATTTCGTAATTCGAAAGTAAAAAGTCGTAATGGCCCAAGATTACTCAATTTAGAGTAATTTTTTTAATAAATAACATGGCAATATTCATACGAAAATTCGTTCCGTGTAGGAAGCTATTCTGACTATGTTTAGAATACCATCCGTGTGTGGGTGTGCACAGAAAAGAAGGAAATCTTGAACCAAGAAATAATATGTCTTCGAAATTTGTTTCTTGAACTAAGCGAAATTTTGTACTTTATTGAAGTAAAAAATTATTTGGATCAAGAAATTATTTCCTTCGTGGAAGACATTATTTCTCAGTCTGAAACTAAAATTCTTTAAGTCAAGAAAAACTCTCTTTGCCCAAACCATTTTTTTCTTGGTAGCCAGAACATTTTTTTTTTTAATTCGCAAAATTTTTTTTCTTGGCTGAAAATTGTTACATTTTTTAGTCAAAAAAGAATATCTTGACCTAAAACAAGAAAGTTTTTGAACTATGAAAAATAATTTTTTCAACCAAAACCAAACTTTCTTGGGCCAAGAAATTTTTTTTTTGTCGCAAACAAAAAAAAAATTTTTCAACCAAGAAATAAATTTCTTCAAGTAAGCAAATAAGTTTATCAAGCTACCAAAAATTTTTTTTTTTTGTAATTTTTTTATCCAAACAATTTTTTTTTTGTTAAAATATTTCATGAACAATGTTGTGAAATAAATAAATTCTTTATTAGAAGCATTATTAAGGGATAGGAAAGTTTTGCAATGAGTTAAATATATAAAACAAATAGAGAAAAATAATTATCGCTTAGTGAAAGAATCGAATCCAGACCGATTCAGCGTCGCGCGAAAGCATTACTAACGAAGCCATCCCAGCTTTTGTTGGGCTACGTTTACTTTGCCTACATATATTGAGCCACACTGGCCAAATCGTCAGTCACATTTTTAAATCCCAAACACAGAATATAGATTTTAAATATTATTATCAACAATAATTTGGACAAATTTTAGTTCCGACATTTTAGCACAATGCTGAACGGATCATATGAATCCGTTCATTAATGAATTTCGACATAAAAATAAAAAAATTTTTTAATAAAAACAAATTTAGGTACAAAAAAAAATAGAGAAATTATTTAATATTGTATGATTGCATTAATTTATTTAAAATAAAAAAATGGACTTAGTATTCGTTTACTGCGCCAGCACAAAAAGAGAGAGTAAGTAGTATTCGTTTCTTAGGGTGCAAAGGAGGAAGCGACTGTGTATGAATTCAGGACAGAACTTTCCTGGCTGAGACTCTAATAATCTTAGTTTGAGATTTTTCGTGTGATTGGTCAGAAAAAGTACACTACTCAAACCAAGAGTTTACATTTTTTAAACCAACTCCCTTTATTGTTAGTTCAAGTTTATACCGTTTATTGTTTCAAAACATCATATATTCTTGGTTCAAGTAAGTAACGTAATACTTAGGTTAAAGAAAATGTTTATTTTACTCAGAAATGCAAGCTTTAAAAAAGAGTAATTCTATTATTAGACCAAGTATGAAATATATTTTGGTTTAAAAATTTTTTTTTTAATTCAAGAAATTATTTTACTTCGTTCAAAAAATTTCCGGTTTTCATTCCGCCCGCTGGAAAATATCTTTGTTGAAGGAAAATTTTCTTGAGTCTTATAACAGAGTAATTATCGTTACTATATAATACTATAGTTTTTAATATTTGAATAAAACATACGATAACAGATATGTGCAAAAAACTTAATTCTACTTAAGGTCTACTACCGGCCAGTGATCGCCCCCAGAGCTTGGAAAAAAAAAAATCAACTTACACATCTTTAATCTAGTGAAATCTTCTGTTGAGAGACAAAACTCTCTCTTTCTCTCTCACTCTCTCTTTTATTAGAAGAAATATATCTTACATGTTTTTATTAAGCTGGCATTGAAAAAAATACAGATTGATGAAAATTTTATACTTGAATTTCTTAAAATAATGAATGTTAAGTGGCGCGGACCATGGAGAGACCACTTTCCAAGCGCGGACCACGGAGAGAGCGCTATTCCTCTCCAGTACTTCAAGTCGTCTCACTGGACAAAACGGCTGTCGATGTTCTTCAATTAGAATGATGAGAGTCGATCAATGAACGGTCATAGTGGTTAAATCGATAGTCATCAGTTGGCATTTTCGCTGGTTTTAATATAAATTCTGTTGAGATATCGAATTTTAATTTTGTTGCACCAGCTGAATAAGTTTTTGATTATTGAACTAATGGTATCAATGCTTTACTTGGAATGATATGATTTATGTCTTTCACTTAAAAAATCAACGAAAATGTAGCTTTTATCAATAAAAAAACAAAGTAATCGAAAAAATAAAATTTTCTTGATTGCTTTATGTACATATTTCATTTTTTAATGCTTTAGATTGTTAATAAAAAGTAAAGAATCCATATTCTCTTTATAATAATGTAGATAGGGGAGGTTGGGGCACGAAGGCTCCCTTAAGCCGGTTGTTTCTTTCTGTGGCTTTTAACCATCAAATTCGTTTATTTTCCGTCAATTTCGAAAAAATCAGTCGAAATTGTGCAATAAATAAAAAAAAAAATTTTTATTTGCTGGGGCACAAAGGGCCCCTTTCTCCAAAAAATTAAAAAAAAATTTTTTTTTTTATTTTCCGTCAAGTTATGACCTCTATAATATGTTTATTATATTTCAGGTCAATATGTGATATGTGGAATGGAATGGACTATTAAAAAAAAAATAAAAATTGTAACGAAATAATTAACTTGACGGAAAATAAAAAAAAAATATTTTTTTCGTTAAAATTGTTTTTTTTTTTTCGAGTGATCTATTTTGCTCCACATATGTCATATTGGCCTAAAATATGATAAAAACATTATAGAGGTCATAACTCGACGGAAAGTAAAAGACAAATTTTTTATACCTAATTTTTGAAGGGGGCCTTCGTGCCTCAGGCTCCCCTATTTTTAATTGAATCAACGACATAAGAAAACAAAATATAATAAATTTATATATTGCATGCCTTAAGCGCGAGCGTAGATATGCTCTACTCTCGCCTGAAAATTAAAAAACTTGATTACGTCAGAGTTTTATTTAAACAAAAATATGATTTTTTTTTTTTTCGTTTTTTATTAGCATTTCATGCGCATAAATGATCGAAATGGTTTGAAAAAAAAAATTGGAAATTGTATCATAAATATATGTTGGAAATTTTTAATGTTTTCTGAAATTTGAAAAGTAGGAATTAATGTAGGAAAAATATTGGAGGGAAGATTTAGATTAATTATCTTTATTAGGCATTAAATAGATGAATATTAATTTTGGAAGAGTTTTGGACTAAGGATATGAGTTCAGGTATATATAAAATTTGAGTTAGTTTTTACGTGTAAAAAATTTGGTGGCCCTGAAAAGGGCCGTTTTCAACTCAAAGTTCGGGAACTTGAGTATCTAATTATCTGCATCGTCGCCTAGAAGAACAGTCAGCTCTATCTGTAAAATTAAATTCCCGTCCACCAGTAGACGCAATAAGTCGGGGTCATTTCGTTTGAAGAAACCCCCGAGATATACGTAATTGTCGTAGTCTTTGAAAGGTTGTATTTTTGCTGGCAGTCGCAGTAGGTTACCTTCCTCATCCACCACACGGCATTCGAGCTCGAAGCTGATTTCGGAATGCTCCGATTTCAATGGAAGGATCCCCAAGGTGATCCAATGTTCATCTTCTTCGTCGTGGCTAACCTCTACTTTGAAGCTCCAAACGTCGTTGACGTGTAAACCTGAAGAAAACTCTATAAACATCGGACTAACTGTCCCAGCATCGTTAATGAAGAGGAGTTCGTCGAAGTACTCCAGTTCGAAGGAGTGTACAGTTGTGTACGTTGAATTTTGAAAATTACAGTCCATGATGTGTCAAACACTCGATCGTCAATAAATGAAGAATGTAACTTGCGAGGGGTACAGCGCAACGTTTCGAGCGTAATGACTGCTACTGACCGTCTGACTCATATATAAACACGGATCACCCCCTCCACTAAAATTTGACCAATTACCAGAGAGGTTAAGTTTACCCTGACTCCTTAAAAAGAACCAATCATGACGATATTATTTTCTCTCTTCATTCTTAATTTTAACTAATTAGAATCGAGAAATTGCATCACTATGAAATTTGATAAATGTAAGTGGACTTTTTATAATAAATTGAATTTACACTGGCATATAAATCTAGCCAACAAGAAATTTAAATCCATATCAATATTTTTATTTCAAATTATACTCAAGTTGGGACGATGATGAAAATCAAAAAATATGTACAAATTTTATATCGCGTTACTAAAACCATAAGGGTGCCTGGAGCCCAGCAGAATTTTCACCGATTTTTTTTCACATCATTTACCTCCTTTGGATAGTTTAAACGTTAATGATCATAAATTCTACGAAGTTAATAATAATAAAATTTATTTTTTCTTCGAGGCTTGGGCAAGGTCTGGCAAAAAAGTCAGGGCCAAGACTGGCAACCAGGTCTGGCCCAATGTTATCATTTCACAGTCATACCAAGCCAAGCCTGGGCCCGTCGTACTTTTCTCCCTGGGTATGACTTTAAAAAAATTTTTTAATTTTAATTAATGAAATCAAAATATTGTATAAACTTTCATACTGTCATCTTGTTAAGTATGTTTATTAAAAGGGCACCAAGAAACAAAAAATTTATAGATTAATTATTTAAACTTTTATGCCGCCTTTTATGACAACACAAACCTGTAAAAAAAATGTTGATTAACAATTGAATAACTTTTTGAAAAATGGTGATGCAACTTTTATTACCGCGAAATCATATTCTTTGAAGTGTCTAGATGACACCAGAATGTTTTCAAATTTTTTAATTGATATTTAATTGTAAAAAAAAATTATTTAAAAACCGCGCTCGCTAGAGTGATGGCGCGCGCATGCTGAAACTGCCGCGCAAAAGCCGATTTGTAACGTTGAATTTAAATTAATTGACTATTATGTCTTTACTGTATGATGAACTATAGATGGCTGTATCGTCAGCAAATAGAGCAAGAGATGTTTTTGGATGCTTGGGAATGTCATTTATGTATAGAAGAAACAAGTTTCTAGTAACGAGATATAAAATTTGTACTTATTTATTTATTTTCATCATCGTCCCAACTTGAGTATAATTTAAAATAAAAATATTAATATGGATTTAAGTTTCTTGTTGGCTGGATTTACATGCCAGTGTAAATTCAATTTATTATAAAAAGTCCACTTACATTGATCATATTTCATAGTGATGCAATTCCTCGATTTTGATTAGTTAAAATTGAGAATGAAGAGAGAAAATAAGATCGTCATGATTGGTCATTTTTAAGGAGTGGGGGTAAAATTTACCATTCTGGTAGTTAGTCAAAATTTAGTAGAGGGGGTGATCCGTGTTCATATTATATAAGCCACACGGTCAGTATAGCAGTCATAACGCTCGAAACGTTGCGCTGTACGCCTCGCAAGTTAAATTCTTTATTTAGTGACGATCAATTGCCTGAATCATCATGGACTGTGGTTTTCAAAAATTAAGGTGGACAAGTGCATGCATGTTTGTGGTGGATGACTTCGATAAACTTCTCTTCACCAACGAGACTGGGACAATTACTCCGATATACGAGATGTTTTGTTCACCCGTCGACGTTAACGACGTTTGGGGCTTCAAAGTGGAGGTTAGCCACGACGAAGAAGATGAACACTGGATATCCTGGGGGTTCCTTCCATTCAAATCGGAGCATTCCAAACTCAGCTTCGAACTCGAATGCTGTGTAGTGGATGAGGAAGGTAACCTACTGAGACTGCCTAGAAATATAGATCCTTTCTACGACTACGAAAATTACATAAACCTCGGAGATTTCTTCAAACGAAGTGACCCCGACTTATTGCGTCTACTGGTGGATGGAAATCTAATTTTACAGATACAGCTGACCGTTTTTCTAGGCGACGATGCAGATAATTAGATACTCAAGTTTCCGAACTTTGAGTTGAAAACGGCCCTTTTCAGGGCCACCAAATTTTTTACACGTAAACACTAACTCAAGTTTTATACATACCTCAACTCATATCTTTTGTCCAAAACTCATCCAAAATTAATATTTATTTATTTAATGCCTAATAAAGATAATTAATGATACTGAAGTTAACAGACATCTAATAATTTTTGGATTTTTTTTTTAGATGATAAATCATAAAAAAAAAATATTTGAAAAAATTGCACCTGTAGTTATTTTAATTTTCTACATGTGCATATTTTTATTTTATTTTTTTGCAATTAATTTGTTGAAAAACAAAAATTTTCAAATGTCTGCTAACTTCAGGATCATAATAATTAATATAAATCTTCCCTACAATATTTTTCCCACATTAATGCCTACTTTTCAAATGTCAAAAAATTTCCAACATATGCTTATGATATACGATTTAGCCGTCTTAAAATTTCCAATTTTTTTTCAAACCTAAAACTTATAAAAAAAATCTGTCTATCGGTTGACCCTACGGGCCAGCCCTAAATCTTCCCGCTGTTTTCGAGCTCTTCGAGTATTCACAACAATGTTTTCGACCTCAAGGAGCTCGAGAAGATTTTCTTTATATGTAATAGTATATATCGACAAAAACAATTAAAAATCGTTCTATAAAAAATATATTTTAAATAACTAACTTTTAGCCGATTTTATATATTTTAAATATCTTAGAATATATAAAATATACAAAAAAAATATTTTTTTTATATTTAAAATATAAAAAAAATATAGGTATGGTAATATAAAAAAAATATATTAGTAATATATTTTTGAGGTTATCACCAACATAGAAAATAAAATTTTAAAAATTTATTTTTTTGTATATTTTCATACATTCTAAGATATATTTTTAATATATTTAAAATATGTAAAATATATACGAAAATCGGCCAAAAGTAAACTATATTTAATATATTGTTTATTTATATTTTATACACGGATAGAATTTTTTGATAAAAATTACTCTGTAATTTCGAGTAATCCTGGGCCGTTGCAAAAAATTGGTATTTTTTGTTTGAAATTTAATATTTTTTGTTTAAATATTAACGTTGCTAGACCATGTTTTACTCTACTACTGAGTAATTTTTTAAAAGTCTTATATTTAATCGATTATTGTGAATATCTCATCTTAATCTATTAATTTTTACTCCATGCGATTGATTTTTACTCCCCAATATACCATTCTTTTAAACCCATTAACTTTTTGATGAAAAACTGCTTATAACTCAAATAAATTTTCTTATCTATGGAAGTAATTTTTACTCTAAACTGCAGAGTAATATTTCAGTAGTCTCCGTTAATCTTTGGTTAATATCGGCTTCAATTAAATGTCTTTTATTTTGCTCGCGACAACTTACATGTTATGCACACAGACGTAGGCTTGGAAAAAAAGACGATCTCTGTATCTCTCTATGACTTAATATTTATTTTAAAATTAAAAATAAATTTGTATCTTATCTTTTTCAACACAATAAGGGTAATTTTTTGTTTATTATTTTTCAAAACATTTATTTTAAGTCATATTCTAAAGCAATTAGATGATTTTTAGATTTTTTATGAAAATTTCAGCCTATTAATTGTAATTTTTATTGTGATTCAATATAAATTTTATAAATTGAATCATCAACTTTTTATCATAACCTACGAGTAAAAATTAAATTAGAGAGAATTTATTTAGATAGCCGCTAGGTGTAATTTTTACTCGTAATTGTGAGTAAAAATTAATCTGATTGATTTTTACTCACTGAAAGAGTAAAATTTCGTAATTCGAAAGTAAAAAGTCGTAATGGCCCAAGATTACTCAATTTAGAGTAATTTTTTTAATAAATAACATGGCAATATTCATACGAAAATTCGTTCCGTGTAGGAAGCTATTCTGACTATGTTTAGAATACCATCCGTGTGTGGGTGTGCACAGAAAAGAAGGAAATCTTGAACCAAGAAATAATATGTCTTCGAAATTTGTTTCTTGAACTAAGCGAAATTTTGTACTTTATTGAAGTAAAAAATTATTTGGATCAAGAAATTATTTCCTTCGTGGAAGACATTATTTCTCAGTCTGAAACTAAAATTCTTTAAGTCAAGAAAAACTCTCTTTGCCCAAACCATTTTTTTCTTGGTAGCCAGAACATTTTTTTTTTTAATTCGCAAAATTTTTTTTCTTGGCTGAAAATTGTTACATTTTTTAGTCAAAAAAGAATATCTTGACCTAAAACAAGAAAGTTTTTGAACTATGAAAAATAATTTTTTCAACCAAAACCAAACTTTCTTGGGCCAAGAAATTTTTTTTTTGTCGCAAACAAAAAAAAAATTTTTCAACCAAGAAATAAATTTCTTCAAGTAAGCAAATAAGTTTATCAAGCTACCAAAAATTTTTTTTTTTTGTAATTTTTTTATCCAAACAATTTTTTTTTTGTTAAAATATTTCATGAACAATGTTGTGAAATAAATAAATTCTTTATTAGAAGCATTATTAAGGGATAGGAAAGTTTTGCAATGAGTTAAATATATAAAACAAATAGAGAAAAATAATTATCGCTTAGTGAAAGAATCGAATCCAGACCGATTCAGCGTCGCGCGAAAGCATTACTAACGAAGCCATCCCAGCTTTTGTTGGGCTACGTTTACTTTGCCTACATATATTGAGCCACACTGGCCAAATCGTCAGTCACATTTTTAAATCCCAAACACAGAATATAGATTTTAAATATTATTATCAACAATAATTTGGACAAATTTTAGTTCCGACATTTTAGCACAATGCTGAACGGATCATATGAATCCGTTCATTAATGAATTTCGACATAAAAATAAAAAAATTTTTTAATAAAAACAAATTTAGGTACAAAAAAAAATAGAGAAATTATTTAATATTGTATGATTGCATTAATTTATTTAAAATAAAAAAATGGACTTAGTATTCGTTTACTGCGCCAGCACAAAAAGAGAGAGTAAGTAGTATTCGTTTCTTAGGGTGCAAAGGAGGAAGCGACTGTGTATGAATTCAGGACAGAACTTTCCTGGCTGAGACTCTAATAATCTTAGTTTGAGATTTTTCGTGTGATTGGTCAGAAAAAGTACACTACTCAAACCAAGAGTTTACATTTTTTAAACCAACTCCCTTTATTGTTAGTTCAAGTTTATACCGTTTATTGTTTCAAAACATCATATATTCTTGGTTCAAGTAAGTAACGTAATACTTAGGTTAAAGAAAATGTTTATTTTACTCAGAAATGCAAGCTTTAAAAAAGAGTAATTCTATTATTAGACCAAGTATGAAATATATTTTGGTTTAAAAATTTTTTTTTTAATTCAAGAAATTATTTTACTTCGTTCAAAAAATTTCCGGTTTTCATTCCGCCCGCTGGAAAATATCTTTGTTGAAGGAAAATTTTCTTGAGTCTTATAACAGAGTAATTATCGTTACTATATAATACTATAGTTTTTAATATTTGAATAAAACATACGATAACAGATATGTGCAAAAAACTTAATTCTACTTAAGGTCTACTACCGGCCAGTGATCGCCCCCAGAGCTTGGAAAAAAAAAAATCAACTTACACATCTTTAATCTAGTGAAATCTTCTGTTGAGAGACAAAACTCTCTCTTTCTCTCTCACTCTCTCTTTTATTAGAAGAAATATATCTTACATGTTTTTATTAAGCTGGCATTGAAAAAAATACAGATTGATGAAAATTTTATACTTGAATTTCTTAAAATAATGAATGTTAAGTGGCGCGGACCATGGAGAGACCACTTTCCAAGCGCGGACCACGGAGAGAGCGCTATTCCTCTCCAGTACTTCAAGTCGTCTCACTGGACAAAACGGCTGTCGATGTTCTTCAATTAGAATGATGAGAGTCGATCAATGAACGGTCATAGTGGTTAAATCGATAGTCATCAGTTGGCATTTTCGCTGGTTTTAATATAAATTCTGTTGAGATATCGAATTTTAATTTTGTTGCACCAGCTGAATAAGTTTTTGATTATTGAACTAATGGTATCAATGCTTTACTTGGAATGATATGATTTATGTCTTTCACTTAAAAAATCAACGAAAATGTAGCTTTTATCAATAAAAAAACAAAGTAATCGAAAAAATAAAATTTTCTTGATTGCTTTATGTACATATTTCATTTTTTAATGCTTTAGATTGTTAATAAAAAGTAAAGAATCCATATTCTCTTTATAATAATGTAGATAGGGGAGGTTGGGGCACGAAGGCTCCCTTAAGCCGGTTGTTTCTTTCTGTGGCTTTTAACCATCAAATTCGTTTATTTTCCGTCAATTTCGAAAAAATCAGTCGAAATTGTGCAATAAATAAAAAAAAAAATTTTTATTTGCTGGGGCACAAAGGGCCCCTTTCTCCAAAAAATTAAAAAAAAATTTTTTTTTTTATTTTCCGTCAAGTTATGACCTCTATAATATGTTTATTATATTTCAGGTCAATATGTGATATGTGGAATGGAATGGACTATTAAAAAAAAAATAAAAATTGTAACGAAATAATTAACTTGACGGAAAATAAAAAAAAAATATTTTTTTCGTTAAAATTGTTTTTTTTTTTTCGAGTGATCTATTTTGCTCCACATATGTCATATTGGCCTAAAATATGATAAAAACATTATAGAGGTCATAACTCGACGGAAAGTAAAAGACAAATTTTTTATACCTAATTTTTGAAGGGGGCCTTCGTGCCTCAGGCTCCCCTATTTTTAATTGAATCAACGACATAAGAAAACAAAATATAATAAATTTATATATTGCATGCCTTAAGCGCGAGCGTAGATATGCTCTACTCTCGCCTGAAAATTAAAAAACTTGATTACGTCAGAGTTTTATTTAAACAAAAATATGATTTTTTTTTTTTTCGTTTTTTATTAGCATTTCATGCGCATAAATGATCGAAATGGTTTGAAAAAAAAAATTGGAAATTGTATCATAAATATATGTTGGAAATTTTTAATGTTTTCTGAAATTTGAAAAGTAGGAATTAATGTAGGAAAAATATTGGAGGGAAGATTTAGATTAATTATCTTTATTAGGCATTAAATAGATGAATATTAATTTTGGAAGAGTTTTGGACTAAGGATATGAGTTCAGGTATATATAAAATTTGAGTTAGTTTTTACGTGTAAAAAATTTGGTGGCCCTGAAAAGGGCCGTTTTCAACTCAAAGTTCGGGAACTTGAGTATCTAATTATCTGCATCGTCGCCTAGAAGAACAGTCAGCTCTATCTGTAAAATTAAATTCCCGTCCACCAGTAGACGCAATAAGTCGGGGTCATTTCGTTTGAAGAAACCCCCGAGATATACGTAATTGTCGTAGTCTTTGAAAGGTTGTATTTTTGCTGGCAGTCGCAGTAGGTTACCTTCCTCATCCACCACACGGCATTCGAGCTCGAAGCTGATTTCGGAATGCTCCGATTTCAATGGAAGGATCCCCAAGGTGATCCAATGTTCATCTTCTTCGTCGTGGCTAACCTCTACTTTGAAGCTCCAAACGTCGTTGACGTGTAAACCTGAAGAAAACTCTATAAACATCGGACTAACTGTCCCAGCATCGTTAATGAAGAGGAGTTCGTCGAAGTACTCCAGTTCGAAGGAGTGTACAGTTGTGTACGTTGAATTTTGAAAATTACAGTCCATGATGTGTCAAACACTCGATCGTCAATAAATGAAGAATGTAACTTGCGAGGGGTACAGCGCAACGTTTCGAGCGTAATGACTGCTACTGACCGTCTGACTCATATATAAACACGGATCACCCCCTCCACTAAAATTTGACCAATTACCAGAGAGGTTAAGTTTACCCTGACTCCTTAAAAAGAACCAATCATGACGATATTATTTTCTCTCTTCATTCTTAATTTTAACTAATTAGAATCGAGAAATTGCATCACTATGAAATTTGATAAATGTAAGTGGACTTTTTATAATAAATTGAATTTACACTGGCATATAAATCTAGCCAACAAGAAATTTAAATCCATATCAATATTTTTATTTCAAATTATACTCAAGTTGGGACGATGATGAAAATCAAAAAATATGTACAAATTTTATATCGCGTTACTAAAACCATAAGGGTGCCTGGAGCCCAGCAGAATTTTCACCGATTTTTTTTCACATCATTTACCTCCTTTGGATAGTTTAAACGTTAATGATCATAAATTCTACGAAGTTAATAATAATAAAATTTATTTTTTCTTCGAGGCTTGGGCAAGGTCTGGCAAAAAAGTCAGGGCCAAGACTGGCAACCAGGTCTGGCCCAATGTTATCATTTCACAGTCATACCAAGCCAAGCCTGGGCCCGTCGTACTTTTCTCCCTGGGTATGACTTTAAAAAAATTTTTTAATTTTAATTAATGAAATCAAAATATTGTATAAACTTTCATACTGTCATCTTGTTAAGTATGTTTATTAAATGGGCACCAAGAAACAAAAAATTCATAGATTAATTATTTAAACTTTTATGCCGCCTTTTATGACAACACAAACCTGTAAAAAAAATGTTGATTAACAATTGAATAACTTTTTGAAAAATGGTGATGCAACTTTTATTACCGCGAAATCATATTCTTTGAAGTGTCTAGATGACACCAGAATGTTTTCAAATTTTTTAATTGATATTTAATTGTAAAAAAAAATTATTTAAAAACCGCGCTCGCTAGAGTGATGGCGCGCGCATGCTGAAACTGCCGCGCAAAAGCCGATTTGTAACGTTGAATTTAAATTAATTGACTATTATGTCTTTACTGTATGATGAACTATAGATGGCTGTATCGTCAGCAAATAGAGCAAGAGATGTTTTTGGATGCTTGGGAATGTCATTTATGTATAGAAGAAACAAGTTTCTAGTAACGAGATATAAAATTTGTACTTATTTATTTATTTTCATCATCGTCCCAACTTGAGTATAATTTAAAATAAAAATATTAATATGGATTTAAGTTTCTTGTTGGCTGGATTTACATGCCAGTGTAAATTCAATTTATTATAAAAAGTCCACTTACATTGATCATATTTCATAGTGATGCAATTCCTCGATTTTGATTAGTTAAAATTGAGAATGAAGAGAGAAAATAAGATCGTCATGATTGGTCATTTTTAAGGAGTGGGGGTAAAATTTACCATTCTGGTAGTTAGTCAAAATTTAGTGGAGGGGGTGATCCGTGTTCATATTATATAAGCCACACGGTCAGTATAGCAGTCATAACGCTCGAAACGTTGCGCTGTACGCCTCGCAAGTTAAATTCTTTATTTAGTGACGATCAATTGCCTGAATCATCATGGACTGTGGTTTTCAAAAATTAAGGTGGACAAGTGCATGCATGTTTGTGGTGGATGACTTCGATAAACTTCTCTTCACCAACGAGACTGGGACAATTACTCCGATATACGAGATGTTTTGTTCACCCGTCGACGTTAACGACGTTTGGGGCTTCAAAGTGGAGGTTAGCCACGACGAAGAAGATGAACACTGGATATCCTGGGGGTTCCTTCCATTCAAATCGGAGCATTCCAAACTCAGCTTCGAACTCGAATGCTGTGTAGTGGATGAGGAAGGTAACCTACTGAGACTGCCTAGAAATATAGATCCTTTCTACGACTACGAAAATTACATAAACCTCGGAGATTTCTTCAAACGAAGTGACCCCGACTTATTGCGTCTACTGGTGGATGGAAATCTAATTTTACAGATACAGCTGACCGTTTTTCTAGGCGACGATGCAGATAATTAGATACTCAAGTTTCCGAACTTTGAGTTGAAAACGGCCCTTTTCAGGGCCACCAAATTTTTTACACGTAAACACTAACTCAAGTTTTATACATACCTCAACTCATATCTTTTGTCCAAAACTCATCCAAAATTAATATTTATTTATTTAATGCCTAATAAAGATAATTAATGATACTGAAGTTAACAGACATCTAATAATTTTTGGATTTTTTTTTTAGATGATAAATCATAAAAAAAAAATATTTGAAAAAATTGCACCTGTAGTTATTTTAATTTTCTACATGTGCATATTTTTATTTTATTTTTTTGCAATTAATTTGTTGAAAAACAAAAATTTTCAAATGTCTGCTAACTTCAGGATCATAATAATTAATATAAATCTTCCCTACAATATTTTTCCCACATTAATGCCTACTTTTCAAATGTCAAAAAATTTCCAACATATGCTTATGATATACGATTTAGCCGTCTTAAAATTTCCAATTTTTTTTCAAACCTAAAACTTATAAAAAAAATCTGTCTATCGGTTGACCCTACGGGCCAGCCCTAAATCTTCCCGCTGTTTTCGAGCTCTTCGAGTATTCACAACAATGTTTTCGACCTCAAGGAGCTCGAGAAGATTTTCTTTATATGTAATAGTATATATCGACAAAAACAATTAAAAATCGTTCTATAAAAAATATATTTTAAATAACTAACTTTTAGCCGATTTTATATATTTTAAATATCTTAGAATATATAAAATATACAAAAAAAATATTTTTTTTATATTTAAAATATAAAAAAAATATAGGTATGGTAATATAAAAAAAATATATTAGTAATATATTTTTGAGGTTATCACCAACATAGAAAATAAAATTTTAAAAATTTATTTTTTTGTATATTTTCATACATTCTAAGATATATTTTTAATATATTTAAAATATGTAAAATATATACGAAAATCGGCCAAAAGTAAACTATATTTAATATATTGTTTATTTATATTTTATACACGGATAGAATTTTTTGATAAAAATTACTCTGTAATTTCGAGTAATCCTGGGCCGTTGCAAAAAATTGGTATTTTTTGTTTGAAATTTAATATTTTTTGTTTAAATATTAACGTTGCTAGACCATGTTTTACTCTACTACTGAGTAATTTTTTAAAAGTCTTATATTTAATCGATTATTGTGAATATCTCATCTTAATCTATTAATTTTTACTCCATGCGATTGATTTTTACTCCCCAATATACCATTCTTTTAAACCCATTAACTTTTTGATGAAAAACTGCTTATAACTCAAATAAATTTTCTTATCTATGGAAGTAATTTTTACTCTAAACTGCAGAGTAATATTTCAGTAGTCTCCGTTAATCTTTGGTTAATATCGGCTTCAATTAAATGTCTTTTATTTTGCTCGCGACAACTTACATGTTATGCACACAGACGTAGGCTTGGAAAAAAAGACGATCTCTGTATCTCTCTATGACTTAATATTTATTTTAAAATTAAAAATAAATTTGTATCTTATCTTTTTCAACACAATAAGGGTAATTTTTTGTTTATTATTTTTCAAAACATTTATTTTAAGTCATATTCTAAAGCAATTAGATGATTTTTAGATTTTTTATGAAAATTTCAGCCTATTAATTGTAATTTTTATTGTGATTCAATATAAATTTTATAAATTGAATCATCAACTTTTTATCATAACCTACGAGTAAAAATTAAATTAGAGAGAATTTATTTAGATAGCCGCTAGGTGTAATTTTTACTCGTAATTGTGAGTAAAAATTAATCTGATTGATTTTTACTCACTGAAAGAGTAAAATTTCGTAATTCGAAAGTAAAAAGTCGTAATGGCCCAAGATTACTCAATTTAGAGTAATTTTTTTAATAAATAACATGGCAATATTCATACGAAAATTCGTTCCGTGTAGGAAGCTATTCTGACTATGTTTAGAATACCATCCGTGTGTGGGTGTGCACAGAAAAGAAGGAAATCTTGAACCAAGAAATAATATGTCTTCGAAATTTGTTTCTTGAACTAAGCGAAATTTTGTACTTTATTGAAGTAAAAAATTATTTGGATCAAGAAATTATTTCCTTCGTGGAAGACATTATTTCTCAGTCTGAAACTAAAATTCTTTAAGTCAAGAAAAACTCTCTTTGCCCAAACCATTTTTTTCTTGGTAGCCAGAACATTTTTTTTTTTAATTCGCAAAATTTTTTTTCTTGGCTGAAAATTGTTACATTTTTTAGTCAAAAAAGAATATCTTGACCTAAAACAAGAAAGTTTTTGAACTATGAAAAATAATTTTTTCAACCAAAACCAAACTTTCTTGGGCCAAGAAATTTTTTTTTTGTCGCAAACAAAAAAAAAATTTTTCAACCAAGAAATAAATTTCTTCAAGTAAGCAAATAAGTTTATCAAGCTACCAAAAATTTTTTTTTTTTGTAATTTTTTTATCCAAACAATTTTTTTTTTGTTAAAATATTTCATGAACAATGTTGTGAAATAAATAAATTCTTTATTAGAAGCATTATTAAGGGATAGGAAAGTTTTGCAATGAGTTAAATATATAAAACAAATAGAGAAAAATAATTATCGCTTAGTGAAAGAATCGAATCCAGACCGATTCAGCGTCGCGCGAAAGCATTACTAACGAAGCCATCCCAGCTTTTGTTGGGCTACGTTTACTTTGCCTACATATATTGAGCCACACTGGCCAAATCGTCAGTCACATTTTTAAATCCCAAACACAGAATATAGATTTTAAATATTATTATCAACAATAATTTGGACAAATTTTAGTTCCGACATTTTAGCACAATGCTGAACGGATCATATGAATCCGTTCATTAATGAATTTCGACATAAAAATAAAAAAATTTTTTAATAAAAACAAATTTAGGTACAAAAAAAAATAGAGAAATTATTTAATATTGTATGATTGCATTAATTTATTTAAAATAAAAAAATGGACTTAGTATTCGTTTACTGCGCCAGCACAAAAAGAGAGAGTAAGTAGTATTCGTTTCTTAGGGTGCAAAGGAGGAAGCGACTGTGTATGAATTCAGGACAGAACTTTCCTGGCTGAGACTCTAATAATCTTAGTTTGAGATTTTTCGTGTGATTGGTCAGAAAAAGTACACTACTCAAACCAAGAGTTTACATTTTTTAAACCAACTCCCTTTATTGTTAGTTCAAGTTTATACCGTTTATTGTTTCAAAACATCATATATTCTTGGTTCAAGTAAGTAACGTAATACTTAGGTTAAAGAAAATGTTTATTTTACTCAGAAATGCAAGCTTTAAAAAAGAGTAATTCTATTATTAGACCAAGTATGAAATATATTTTGGTTTAAAAATTTTTTTTTTAATTCAAGAAATTATTTTACTTCGTTCAAAAAATTTCCGGTTTTCATTCCGCCCGCTGGAAAATATCTTTGTTGAAGGAAAATTTTCTTGAGTCTTATAACAGAGTAATTATCGTTACTATATAATACTATAGTTTTTAATATTTGAATAAAACATACGATAACAGATATGTGCAAAAAACTTAATTCTACTTAAGGTCTACTACCGGCCAGTGATCGCCCCCAGAGCTTGGAAAAAAAAAAATCAACTTACACATCTTTAATCTAGTGAAATCTTCTGTTGAGAGACAAAACTCTCTCTTTCTCTCTCACTCTCTCTTTTATTAGAAGAAATATATCTTACATGTTTTTATTAAGCTGGCATTGAAAAAAATACAGATTGATGAAAATTTTATACTTGAATTTCTTAAAATAATGAATGTTAAGTGGCGCGGACCATGGAGAGACCACTTTCCAAGCGCGGACCACGGAGAGAGCGCTATTCCTCTCCAGTACTTCAAGTCGTCTCACTCGACAAAACGGCTGTCGATGTTCTTCAATTAGAATGATGAGAGTCGATCAATGAACGGTCATAGTGGTTAAATCGATAGTCATCAGTTGGCATTTTCGCTGGTTTTAATATAAATTCTGTTGAGATATCGAATTTTAATTTTGTTGCACCAGCTGAATAAGTTTTTGATTATTGAACTAATGGTATCAATGCTTTACTTGGAATGATATGATTTATGTCTTTCACTTAAAAAATCAACGAAAATGTAGCTTTTATCAATAAAAAAACAAAGTAATCGAAAAAATAAAATTTTCTTGATTGCTTTATGTACATATTTCATTTTTTAATGCTTTAGATTGTTAATAAAAAGTAAAGAATCCATATTCTCTTTATAATAATGTAGATAGGGGAGGTTGGGGCACGAAGGCTCCCTTAAGCCGGTTGTTTCTTTCTGTGGCTTTTAACCATCAAATTCGTTTATTTTCCGTCAATTTCGAAAAAATCAGTCGAAATTGTGCAATAAATAAAAAAAAAAATTTTTATTTGCTGGGGCACAAAGGGCCCCTTTCTCCAAAAAATTAAAAAAAAATTTTTTTTTTTATTTTCCGTCAAGTTATGACCTCTATAATATGTTTATTATATTTCAGGTCAATATGTGATATGTGGAATGGAATGGACTATTAAAAAAAAAATAAAAATTGTAACGAAATAATTAACTTGACGGAAAATAAAAAAAAAATATTTTTTTCGTTAAAATTGTTTTTTTTTTTTCGAGTGATCTATTTTGCTCCACATATGTCATATTGGCCTAAAATATGATAAAAACATTATAGAGGTCATAACTCGACGGAAAGTAAAAGACAAATTTTTTATACCTAATTTTTGAAGGGGGCCTTCGTGCCTCAGGCTCCCCTATTTTTAATTGAATCAACGACATAAGAAAACAAAATATAATAAATTTATATATTGCATGCCTTAAGCGCGAGCGTAGATATGCTCTACTCTCGCCTGAAAATTAAAAAACTTGATTACGTCAGAGTTTTATTTAAACAAAAATATGATTTTTTTTTTTTTCGTTTTTTATTAGCATTTCATGCGCATAAATGATCGAAATGGTTTGAAAAAAAAAATTGGAAATTGTATCATAAATATATGTTGGAAATTTTTAATGTTTTCTGAAATTTGAAAAGTAGGAATTAATGTAGGAAAAATATTGGAGGGAAGATTTAGATTAATTATCTTTATTAGGCATTAAATAGATGAATATTAATTTTGGAAGAGTTTTGGACTAAGGATATGAGTTCAGGTATATATAAAATTTGAGTTAGTTTTTACGTGTAAAAAATTTGGTGGCCCTGAAAAGGGCCGTTTTCAACTCAAAGTTCGGGAACTTGAGTATCTAATTATCTGCATCGTCGCCTAGAAGAACAGTCAGCTCTATCTGTAAAATTAAATTCCCGTCCACCAGTAGACGCAATAAGTCGGGGTCATTTCGTTTGAAGAAACCCCCGAGATATACGTAATTGTCGTAGTCTTTGAAAGGTTGTATTTTTGCTGGCAGTCGCAGTAGGTTACCTTCCTCATCCACCACACGGCATTCGAGCTCGAAGCTGATTTCGGAATGCTCCGATTTCAATGGAAGGATCCCCAAGGTGATCCAATGTTCATCTTCTTCGTCGTGGCTAACCTCTACTTTGAAGCTCCAAACGTCGTTGACGTGTAAACCTGAAGAAAACTCTATAAACATCGGACTAACTGTCCCAGCATCGTTAATGAAGAGGAGTTCGTCGAAGTACTCCAGTTCGAAGGAGTGTACAGTTGTGTACGTTGAATTTTGAAAATTACAGTCCATGATGTGTCAAACACTCGATCGTCAATAAATGAAGAATGTAACTTGCGAGGGGTACAGCGCAACGTTTCGAGCGTAATGACTGCTACTGACCGTCTGACTCATATATAAACACGGATCACCCCCTCCACTAAAATTTGACCAATTACCAGAGAGGTTAAGTTTACCCTGACTCCTTAAAAAGAACCAATCATGACGATATTATTTTCTCTCTTCATTCTTAATTTTAACTAATTAGAATCGAGAAATTGCATCACTATGAAATTTGATAAATGTAAGTGGACTTTTTATAATAAATTGAATTTACACTGGCATATAAATCTAGCCAACAAGAAATTTAAATCCATATCAATATTTTTATTTCAAATTATACTCAAGTTGGGACGATGATGAAAATCAAAAAATATGTACAAATTTTATATCGCGTTACTAAAACCATAAGGGTGCCTGGAGCCCAGCAGAATTTTCACCGATTTTTTTTCACATCATTTACCTCCTTTGGATAGTTTAAACGTTAATGATCATAAATTCTACGAAGTTAATAATAATAAAATTTATTTTTTCTTCGAGGCTTGGGCAAGGTCTGGCAAAAAAGTCAGGGCCAAGACTGGCAACCAGGTCTGGCCCAATGTTATCATTTCACAGTCATACCAAGCCAAGCCTGGGCCCGTCGTACTTTTCTCCCTGGGTATGACTTTAAAAAAATTTTTTAATTTTAATTAATGAAATCAAAATATTGTATAAACTTTCATACTGTCATCTTGTTAAGTATGTTTATTAAAAGGGCACCAAGAAACAAAAAATTTATAGATTAATTATTTAAACTTTTATGCCGCCTTTTATGACAACACAAACCTGTAAAAAAAATGTTGATTAACAATTGAATAACTTTTTGAAAAATGGTGATGCAACTTTTATTACCGCGAAATCATATTCTTTGAAGTGTCTAGATGACACCAGAATGTTTTCAAATTTTTTAATTGATATTTAATTGTAAAAAAAAATTATTTAAAAACCGCGCTCGCTAGAGTGATGGCGCGCGCATGCTGAAACTGCCGCGCAAAAGCCGATTTGTAACGTTGAATTTAAATTAATTGACTATTATGTCTTTACTGTATGATGAACTATAGATGGCTGTATCGTCAGCAAATAGAGCAAGAGATGTTTTTGGATGCTTGGGAATGTCATTTATGTATAGAAGAAACAAGTTTCTAGTAACGAGATATAAAATTTGTACTTATTTATTTATTTTCATCATCGTCCCAACTTGAGTATAATTTAAAATAAAAATATTAATATGGATTTAAGTTTCTTGTTGGCTGGATTTACATGCCAGTGTAAATTCAATTTATTATAAAAAGTCCACTTACATTGATCATATTTCATAGTGATGCAATTCCTCGATTTTGATTAGTTAAAATTGAGAATGAAGAGAGAAAATAAGATCGTCATGATTGGTCATTTTTAAGGAGTGGGGGTAAAATTTACCATTCTGGTAGTTAGTCAAAATTTAGTGGAGGGGGTGATCCGTGTTCATATTATATAAGCCACACGGTCAGTATAGCAGTCATAACGCTCGAAACGTTGCGCTGTACGCCTCGCAAGTTAAATTCTTTATTTAGTGACGATCAATTGCCTGAATCATCATGGACTGTGGTTTTCAAAAATTAAGGTGGACAAGTGCATGCATGTTTGTGGTGGATGACTTCGATAAACTTCTCTTCACCAACGAGACTGGGACAATTACTCCGATATACGAGATGTTTTGTTCACCCGTCGACGTTAACGACGTTTGGGGCTTCAAAGTGGAGGTTAGCCACGACGAAGAAGATGAACACTGGATATCCTGGGGGTTCCTTCCATTCAAATCGGAGCATTCCAAACTCAGCTTCGAACTCGAATGCTGTGTAGTGGATGAGGAAGGTAACCTACTGAGACTGCCTAGAAATATAGATCCTTTCTACGACTACGAAAATTACATAAACCTCGGAGATTTCTTCAAACGAAGTGACCCCGACTTATTGCGTCTACTGGTGGATGGAAATCTAATTTTACAGATACAGCTGACCGTTTTTCTAGGCGACGATGCAGATAATTAGATACTCAAGTTTCCGAACTTTGAGTTGAAAACGGCCCTTTTCAGGGCCACCAAATTTTTTACACGTAAACACTAACTCAAGTTTTATACATACCTCAACTCATATCTTTTGTCCAAAACTCATCCAAAATTAATATTTATTTATTTAATGCCTAATAAAGATAATTAATGATACTGAAGTTAACAGACATCTAATAATTTTTGGATTTTTTTTTTAGATGATAAATCATAAAAAAAAAATATTTGAAAAAATTGCACCTGTAGTTATTTTAATTTTCTACATGTGCATATTTTTATTTTATTTTTTTGCAATTAATTTGTTGAAAAACAAAAATTTTCAAATGTCTGCTAACTTCAGGATCATAATAATTAATATAAATCTTCCCTACAATATTTTTCCCACATTAATGCCTACTTTTCAAATGTCAAAAAATTTCCAACATATGCTTATGATATACGATTTAGCCGTCTTAAAATTTCCAATTTTTTTTCAAACCTAAAACTTATAAAAAAAATCTGTCTATCGGTTGACCCTACGGGCCAGCCCTAAATCTTCCCGCTGTTTTCGAGCTCTTCGAGTATTCACAACAATGTTTTCGACCTCAAGGAGCTCGAGAAGATTTTCTTTATATGTAATAGTATATATCGACAAAAACAATTAAAAATCGTTCTATAAAAAATATATTTTAAATAACTAACTTTTAGCCGATTTTATATATTTTAAATATCTTAGAATATATAAAATATACAAAAAAAATATTTTTTTTATATTTAAAATATAAAAAAAATATAGGTATGGTAATATAAAAAAAATATATTAGTAATATATTTTTGAGGTTATCACCAACATAGAAAATAAAATTTTAAAAATTTATTTTTTTGTATATTTTCATACATTCTAAGATATATTTTTAATATATTTAAAATATGTAAAATATATACGAAAATCGGCCAAAAGTAAACTATATTTAATATATTGTTTATTTATATTTTATACACGGATAGAATTTTTTGATAAAAATTACTCTGTAATTTCGAGTAATCCTGGGCCGTTGCAAAAAATTGGTATTTTTTGTTTGAAATTTAATATTTTTTGTTTAAATATTAACGTTGCTAGACCATGTTTTACTCTACTACTGAGTAATTTTTTAAAAGTCTTATATTTAATCGATTATTGTGAATATCTCATCTTAATCTATTAATTTTTACTCCATGCGATTGATTTTTACTCCCCAATATACCATTCTTTTAAACCCATTAACTTTTTGATGAAAAACTGCTTATAACTCAAATAAATTTTCTTATCTATGGAAGTAATTTTTACTCTAAACTGCAGAGTAATATTTCAGTAGTCTCCGTTAATCTTTGGTTAATATCGGCTTCAATTAAATGTCTTTTATTTTGCTCGCGACAACTTACATGTTATGCACACAGACGTAGGCTTGGAAAAAAAGACGATCTCTGTATCTCTCTATGACTTAATATTTATTTTAAAATTAAAAATAAATTTGTATCTTATCTTTTTCAACACAATAAGGGTAATTTTTTGTTTATTATTTTTCAAAACATTTATTTTAAGTCATATTCTAAAGCAATTAGATGATTTTTAGATTTTTTATGAAAATTTCAGCCTATTAATTGTAATTTTTATTGTGATTCAATATAAATTTTATAAATTGAATCATCAACTTTTTATCATAACCTACGAGTAAAAATTAAATTAGAGAGAATTTATTTAGATAGCCGCTAGGTGTAATTTTTACTCGTAATTGTGAGTAAAAATTAATCTGATTGATTTTTACTCACTGAAAGAGTAAAATTTCGTAATTCGAAAGTAAAAAGTCGTAATGGCCCAAGATTACTCAATTTAGAGTAATTTTTTTAATAAATAACATGGCAATATTCATACGAAAATTCGTTCCGTGTAGGAAGCTATTCTGACTATGTTTAGAATACCATCCGTGTGTGGGTGTGCACAGAAAAGAAGGAAATCTTGAACCAAGAAATAATATGTCTTCGAAATTTGTTTCTTGAACTAAGCGAAATTTTGTACTTTATTGAAGTAAAAAATTATTTGGATCAAGAAATTATTTCCTTCGTGGAAGACATTATTTCTCAGTCTGAAACTAAAATTCTTTAAGTCAAGAAAAACTCTCTTTGCCCAAACCATTTTTTTCTTGGTAGCCAGAACATTTTTTTTTTTAATTCGCAAAATTTTTTTTCTTGGCTGAAAATTGTTACATTTTTTAGTCAAAAAAGAATATCTTGACCTAAAACAAGAAAGTTTTTGAACTATGAAAAATAATTTTTTCAACCAAAACCAAACTTTCTTGGGCCAAGAAATTTTTTTTTTGTCGCAAACAAAAAAAAAATTTTTCAACCAAGAAATAAATTTCTTCAAGTAAGCAAATAAGTTTATCAAGCTACCAAAAATTTTTTTTTTTTGTAATTTTTTTATCCAAACAATTTTTTTTTTGTTAAAATATTTCATGAACAATGTTGTGAAATAAATAAATTCTTTATTAGAAGCATTATTAAGGGATAGGAAAGTTTTGCAATGAGTTAAATATATAAAACAAATAGAGAAAAATAATTATCGCTTAGTGAAAGAATCGAATCCAGACCGATTCAGCGTCGCGCGAAAGCATTACTAACGAAGCCATCCCAGCTTTTGTTGGGCTACGTTTACTTTGCCTACATATATTGAGCCACACTGGCCAAATCGTCAGTCACATTTTTAAATCCCAAACACAGAATATAGATTTTAAATATTATTATCAACAATAATTTGGACAAATTTTAGTTCCGACATTTTAGCACAATGCTGAACGGATCATATGAATCCGTTCATTAATGAATTTCGACATAAAAATAAAAAAATTTTTTAATAAAAACAAATTTAGGTACAAAAAAAAATAGAGAAATTATTTAATATTGTATGATTGCATTAATTTATTTAAAATAAAAAAATGGACTTAGTATTCGTTTACTGCGCCAGCACAAAAAGAGAGAGTAAGTAGTATTCGTTTCTTAGGGTGCAAAGGAGGAAGCGACTGTGTATGAATTCAGGACAGAACTTTCCTGGCTGAGACTCTAATAATCTTAGTTTGAGATTTTTCGTGTGATTGGTCAGAAAAAGTACACTACTCAAACCAAGAGTTTACATTTTTTAAACCAACTCCCTTTATTGTTAGTTCAAGTTTATACCGTTTATTGTTTCAAAACATCATATATTCTTGGTTCAAGTAAGTAACGTAATACTTAGGTTAAAGAAAATGTTTATTTTACTCAGAAATGCAAGCTTTAAAAAAGAGTAATTCTATTATTAGACCAAGTATGAAATATATTTTGGTTTAAAAATTTTTTTTTTAATTCAAGAAATTATTTTACTTCGTTCAAAAAATTTCCGGTTTTCATTCCGCCCGCTGGAAAATATCTTTGTTGAAGGAAAATTTTCTTGAGTCTTATAACAGAGTAATTATCGTTACTATATAATACTATAGTTTTTAATATTTGAATAAAACATACGATAACAGATATGTGCAAAAAACTTAATTCTACTTAAGGTCTACTACCGGCCAGTGATCGCCCCCAGAGCTTGGAAAAAAAAAAATCAACTTACACATCTTTAATCTAGTGAAATCTTCTGTTGAGAGACAAAACTCTCTCTTTCTCTCTCACTCTCTCTTTTATTAGAAGAAATATATCTTACATGTTTTTATTAAGCTGGCATTGAAAAAAATACAGATTGATGAAAATTTTATACTTGAATTTCTTAAAATAATGAATGTTAAGTGGCGCGGACCATGGAGAGACCACTTTCCAAGCGCGGACCACGGAGAGAGCGCTATTCCTCTCCAGTACTTCAAGTCGTCTCACTGGACAAAACGGCTGTCGATGTTCTTCAATTAGAATGATGAGAGTCGATCAATGAACGGTCATAGTGGTTAAATCGATAGTCATCAGTTGGCATTTTCGCTGGTTTTAATATAAATTCTGTTGAGATATCGAATTTTAATTTTGTTGCACCAGCTGAATAAGTTTTTGATTATTGAACTAATGGTATCAATGCTTTACTTGGAATGATATGATTTATGTCTTTCACTTAAAAAATCAACGAAAATGTAGCTTTTATCAATAAAAAAACAAAGTAATCGAAAAAATAAAATTTTCTTGATTGCTTTATGTACATATTTCATTTTTTAATGCTTTAGATTGTTAATAAAAAGTAAAGAATCCATATTCTCTTTATAATAATGTAGATAGGGGAGGTTGGGGCACGAAGGCTCCCTTAAGCCGGTTGTTTCTTTCTGTGGCTTTTAACCATCAAATTCGTTTATTTTCCGTCAATTTCGAAAAAATCAGTCGAAATTGTGCAATAAATAAAAAAAAAAATTTTTATTTGCTGGGGCACAAAGGGCCCCTTTCTCCAAAAAATTAAAAAAAAATTTTTTTTTTTATTTTCCGTCAAGTTATGACCTCTATAATATGTTTATTATATTTCAGGTCAATATGTGATATGTGGAATGGAATGGACTATTAAAAAAAAAATAAAAATTGTAACGAAATAATTAACTTGACGGAAAATAAAAAAAAAATATTTTTTTCGTTAAAATTGTTTTTTTTTTTTCGAGTTATCTATTTTGCTCCACATATGTCATATTGGCCTAAAATATGATAAAAACATTATAGAGGTCATAACTCGACGGAAAGTAAAAGACAAATTTTTTATACCTAATTTTTGAAGGGGGCCTTCGTGCCTCAGGCTCCCCTATTTTTAATTGAATCAACGACATAAGAAAACAAAATATAATAAATTTATATATTGCATGCCTTAAGCGCGAGCGTAGATATGCTCTACTCTCGCCTGAAAATTAAAAAACTTGATTACGTCAGAGTTTTATTTAAACAAAAATATGATTTTTTTTTTTTTCGTTTTTTATTAGCATTTCATGCGCATAAATGATCGAAATGGTTTGAAAAAAAAAATTGGAAATTGTATCATAAATATATGTTGGAAATTTTTAATGTTTTCTGAAATTTGAAAAGTAGGAATTAATGTAGGAAAAATATTGGAGGGAAGATTTAGATTAATTATCTTTATTAGGCATTAAATAGATGAATATTAATTTTGGAAGAGTTTTGGACTAAGGATATGAGTTCAGGTATATATAAAATTTGAGTTAGTTTTTACGTGTAAAAAATTTGGTGGCCCTGAAAAGGGCCGTTTTCAACTCAAAGTTCGGGAACTTGAGTATCTAATTATCTGCATCGTCGCCTAGAAGAACAGTCAGCTCTATCTGTAAAATTAAATTCCCGTCCACCAGTAGACGCAATAAGTCGGGGTCATTTCGTTTGAAGAAACCCCCGAGATATACGTAATTGTCGTAGTCTTTGAAAGGTTGTATTTTTGCTGGCAGTCGCAGTAGGTTACCTTCCTCATCCACCACACGGCATTCGAGCTCGAAGCTGATTTCGGAATGCTCCGATTTCAATGGAAGGATCCCCAAGGTGATCCAATGTTCATCTTCTTCGTCGTGGCTAACCTCTACTTTGAAGCTCCAAACGTCGTTGACGTGTAAACCTGAAGAAAACTCTATAAACATCGGACTAACTGTCCCAGCATCGTTAATGAAGAGGAGTTCGTCGAAGTACTCCAGTTCGAAGGAGTGTACAGTTGTGTACGTTGAATTTTGAAAATTACAGTCCATGATGTGTCAAACACTCGATCGTCAATAAATGAAGAATGTAACTTGCGAGGGGTACAGCGCAACGTTTCGAGCGTAATGACTGCTACTGACCGTCTGACTCATATATAAACACGGATCACCCCCTCCACTAAAATTTGACCAATTACCAGAGAGGTTAAGTTTACCCTGACTCCTTAAAAAGAACCAATCATGACGATATTATTTTCTCTCTTCATTCTTAATTTTAACTAATTAGAATCGAGAAATTGCATCACTATGAAATTTGATAAATGTAAGTGGACTTTTTATAATAAATTGAATTTACACTGGCATATAAATCTAGCCAACAAGAAATTTAAATCCATATCAATATTTTTATTTCAAATTATACTCAAGTTGGGACGATGATGAAAATCAAAAAATATGTACAAATTTTATATCGCGTTACTAAAACCATAAGGGTGCCTGGAGCCCAGCAGAATTTTCACCGATTTTTTTTCACATCATTTACCTCCTTTGGATAGTTTAAACGTTAATGATCATAAATTCTACGAAGTTAATAATAATAAAATTTATTTTTTCTTCGAGGCTTGGGCAAGGTCTGGCAAAAAAGTCAGGGCCAAGACTGGCAACCAGGTCTGGCCCAATGTTATCATTTCACAGTCATACCAAGCCAAGCCTGGGCCCGTCGTACTTTTCTCCCTGGGTATGACTTTAAAAAAATTTTTTAATTTTAATTAATGAAATCAAAATATTGTATAAACTTTCATACTGTCATCTTGTTAAGTATGTTTATTAAAAGGGCACCAAGAAACAAAAAATTTATAGATTAATTATTTAAACTTTTATGCCGCCTTTTATGACAACACAAACCTGTAAAAAAAATGTTGATTAACAATTGAATAACTTTTTGAAAAATGGTGATGCAACTTTTATTACCGCGAAATCATATTCTTTGAAGTGTCTAGATGACACCAGAATGTTTTCAAATTTTTTAATTGATATTTAATTGTAAAAAAAAATTATTTAAAAACCGCGCTCGCTAGAGTGATGGCGCGCGCATGCTGAAACTGCCGCGCAAAAGCCGATTTGTAACGTTGAATTTAAATTAATTGACTATTATGTCTTTACTGTATGATGAACTATAGATGGCTGTATCGTCAGCAAATAGAGCAAGAGATGTTTTTGGATGCTTGGGAATGTCATTTATGTATAGAAGAAACAAGTTTCTAGTAACGAGATATAAAATTTGTACTTATTTATTTATTTTCATCATCGTCCCAACTTGAGTATAATTTAAAATAAAAATATTAATATGGATTTAAGTTTCTTGTTGGCTGGATTTACATGCCAGTGTAAATTCAATTTATTATAAAAAGTCCACTTACATTGATCATATTTCATAGTGATGCAATTCCTCGATTTTGATTAGTTAAAATTGAGAATGAAGAGAGAAAATAAGATCGTCATGATTGGTCATTTTTAAGGAGTGGGGGTAAAATTTACCATTCTGGTAGTTAGTCAAAATTTAGTAGAGGGGGTGATCCGTGTTCATATTATATAAGCCACACGGTCAGTATAGCAGTCATAACGCTCGAAACGTTGCGCTGTACGCCTCGCAAGTTAAATTCTTTATTTAGTGACGATCAATTGCCTGAATCATCATGGACTGTGGTTTTCAAAAATTAAGGTGGACAAGTGCATGCATGTTTGTGGTGGATGACTTCGATAAACTTCTCTTCACCAACGAGACTGGGACAATTACTCCGATATACGAGATGTTTTGTTCACCCGTCGACGTTAACGACGTTTGGGGCTTCAAAGTGGAGGTTAGCCACGACGAAGAAGATGAACACTGGATATCCTGGGGGTTCCTTCCATTCAAATCGGAGCATTCCAAACTCAGCTTCGAACTCGAATGCTGTGTAGTGGATGAGGAAGGTAACCTACTGAGACTGCCTAGAAATATAGATCCTTTCTACGACTACGAAAATTACATAAACCTCGGAGATTTCTTCAAACGAAGTGACCCCGACTTATTGCGTCTACTGGTGGATGGAAATCTAATTTTACAGATACAGCTGACCGTTTTTCTAGGCGACGATGCAGATAATTAGATACTCAAGTTTCCGAACTTTGAGTTGAAAACGGCCCTTTTCAGGGCCACCAAATTTTTTACACGTAAACACTAACTCAAGTTTTATACATACCTCAACTCATATCTTTTGTCCAAAACTCATCCAAAATTAATATTTATTTATTTAATGCCTAATAAAGATAATTAATGATACTGAAGTTAACAGACATCTAATAATTTTTGGATTTTTTTTTTAGATGATAAATCATAAAAAAAAAATATTTGAAAAAATTGCACCTGTAGTTATTTTAATTTTCTACATGTGCATATTTTTATTTTATTTTTTTGCAATTAATTTGTTGAAAAACAAAAATTTTCAAATGTCTGCTAACTTCAGGATCATAATAATTAATATAAATCTTCCCTACAATATTTTTCCCACATTAATGCCTACTTTTCAAATGTCAAAAAATTTCCAACATATGCTTATGATATACGATTTAGCCGTCTTAAAATTTCCAATTTTTTTTCAAACCTAAAACTTATAAAAAAAATCTGTCTATCGGTTGACCCTACGGGCCAGCCCTAAATCTTCCCGCTGTTTTCGAGCTCTTCGAGTATTCACAACAATGTTTTCGACCTCAAGGAGCTCGAGAAGATTTTCTTCATATGTAATAGTATATATCGACAAAAACAATTAAAAATCGTTCTATAAAAAATATATTTTAAATAACTAACTTTTAGCCGATTTTATATATTTTAAATATCTTAGAATATATAAAATATACAAAAAAAATATTTTTTTTATATTTAAAATATAAAAAAAATATAGGTATGGTAATATAAAAAAAATATATTAGTAATATATTTTTGAGGTTATCACCAACATAGAAAATAAAATTTTAAAAATTTATTTTTTTGTATATTTTCATACATTCTAAGATATATTTTTAATATATTTAAAATATGTAAAATATATACGAAAATCGGCCAAAAGTAAACTATATTTAATATATTGTTTATTTATATTTTATACACGGATAGAATTTTTTGATAAAAATTACTCTGTAATTTCGAGTAATCCTGGGCCGTTGCAAAAAATTGGTATTTTTTGTTTGAAATTTAATATTTTTTGTTTAAATATTAACGTTGCTAGACCATGTTTTACTCTACTACTGAGTAATTTTTTAAAAGTCTTATATTTAATCGATTATTGTGAATATCTCATCTTAATCTATTAATTTTTACTCCATGCGATTGATTTTTACTCCCCAATATACCATTCTTTTAAACCCATTAACTTTTTGATGAAAAACTGCTTATAACTCAAATAAATTTTCTTATCTATGGAAGTAATTTTTACTCTAAACTGCAGAGTAATATTTCAGTAGTCTCCGTTAATCTTTGGTTAATATCGGCTTCAATTAAATGTCTTTTATTTTGCTCGCGACAACTTACATGTTATGCACACAGACGTAGGCTTGGAAAAAAAGACGATCTCTGTATCTCTCTATGACTTAATATTTATTTTAAAATTAAAAATAAATTTGTATCTTATCTTTTTCAACACAATAAGGGTAATTTTTTGTTTATTATTTTTCAAAACATTTATTTTAAGTCATATTCTAAAGCAATTAGATGATTTTTAGATTTTTTATGAAAATTTCAGCCTATTAATTGTAATTTTTATTGTGATTCAATATAAATTTTATAAATTGAATCATCAACTTTTTATCATAACCTACGAGTAAAAATTAAATTAGAGAGAATTTATTTAGATAGCCGCTAGGTGTAATTTTTACTCGTAATTGTGAGTAAAAATTAATCTGATTGATTTTTACTCACTGAAAGAGTAAAATTTCGTAATTCGAAAGTAAAAAGTCGTAATGGCCCAAGATTACTCAATTTAGAGTAATTTTTTTAATAAATAACATGGCAATATTCATACGAAAATTCGTTCCGTGTAGGAAGCTATTCTGACTATGTTTAGAATACCATCCGTGTGTGGGTGTGCACAGAAAAGAAGGAAATCTTGAACCAAGAAATAATATGTCTTCGAAATTTGTTTCTTGAACTAAGCGAAATTTTGTACTTTATTGAAGTAAAAAATTATTTGGATCAAGAAATTATTTCCTTCGTGGAAGACATTATTTCTCAGTCTGAAACTAAAATTCTTTAAGTCAAGAAAAACTCTCTTTGCCCAAACCATTTTTTTCTTGGTAGCCAGAACATTTTTTTTTTTAATTCGCAAAATTTTTTTTCTTGGCTGAAAATTGTTACATTTTTTAGTCAAAAAAGAATATCTTGACCTAAAACAAGAAAGTTTTTGAACTATGAAAAATAATTTTTTCAACCAAAACCAAACTTTCTTGGGCCAAGAAATTTTTTTTTTGTCGCAAACAAAAAAAAAATTTTTCAACCAAGAAATAAATTTCTTCAAGTAAGCAAATAAGTTTATCAAGCTACCAAAAATTTTTTTTTTTTGTAATTTTTTTATCCAAACAATTTTTTTTTTGTTAAAATATTTCATGAACAATGTTGTGAAATAAATAAATTCTTTATTAGAAGCATTATTAAGGGATAGGAAAGTTTTGCAATGAGTTAAATATATAAAACAAATAGAGAAAAATAATTATCGCTTAGTGAAAGAATCGAATCCAGACCGATTCAGCGTCGCGCGAAAGCATTACTAACGAAGCCATCCCAGCTTTTGTTGGGCTACGTTTACTTTGCCTACATATATTGAGCCACACTGGCCAAATCGTCAGTCACATTTTTAAATCCCAAACACAGAATATAGATTTTAAATATTATTATCAACAATAATTTGGACAAATTTTAGTTCCGACATTTTAGCACAATGCTGAACGGATCATATGAATCCGTTCATTAATGAATTTCGACATAAAAATAAAAAAATTTTTTAATAAAAACAAATTTAGGTACAAAAAAAAATAGAGAAATTATTTAATATTGTATGATTGCATTAATTTATTTAAAATAAAAAAATGGACTTAGTATTCGTTTACTGCGCCAGCACAAAAAGAGAGAGTAAGTAGTATTCGTTTCTTAGGGTGCAAAGGAGGAAGCGACTGTGTATGAATTCAGGACAGAACTTTCCTGGCTGAGACTCTAATAATCTTAGTTTGAGATTTTTCGTGTGATTGGTCAGAAAAAGTACACTACTCAAACCAAGAGTTTACATTTTTTAAACCAACTCCCTTTATTGTTAGTTCAAGTTTATACCGTTTATTGTTTCAAAACATCATATATTCTTGGTTCAAGTAAGTAACGTAATACTTAGGTTAAAGAAAATGTTTATTTTACTCAGAAATGCAAGCTTTAAAAAAGAGTAATTCTATTATTAGACCAAGTATGAAATATATTTTGGTTTAAAAATTTTTTTTTTAATTCAAGAAATTATTTTACTTCGTTCAAAAAATTTCCGGTTTTCATTCCGCCCGCTGGAAAATATCTTTGTTGAAGGAAAATTTTCTTGAGTCTTATAACAGAGTAATTATCGTTACTATATAATACTATAGTTTTTAATATTTGAATAAAACATACGATAACAGATATGTGCAAAAAACTTAATTCTACTTAAGGTCTACTACCGGCCAGTGATCGCCCCCAGAGCTTGGAAAAAAAAAAATCAACTTACACATCTTTAATCTAGTGAAATCTTCTGTTGAGAGACAAAACTCTCTCTTTCTCTCTCACTCTCTCTTTTATTAGAAGAAATATATCTTACATGTTTTTATTAAGCTGGCATTGAAAAAAATACAGATTGATGAAAATTTTATACTTGAATTTCTTAAAATAATGAATGTTAAGTGGCGCGGACCATGGAGAGACCACTTTCCAAGCGCGGACCACGGAGAGAGCGCTATTCCTCTCCAGTACTTCAAGTCGTCTCACTGGACAAAACGGCTGTCGATGTTCTTCAATTAGAATGATGAGAGTCGATCAATGAACGGTCATAGTGGTTAAATCGATAGTCATCAGTTGGCATTTTCGCTGGTTTTAATATAAATTCTGTTGAGATATCGAATTTTAATTTTGTTGCACCAGCTGAATAAGTTTTTGATTATTGAACTAATGGTATCAATGCTTTACTTGGAATGATATGATTTATGTCTTTCACTTAAAAAATCAACGAAAATGTAGCTTTTATCAATAAAAAAACAAAGTAATCGAAAAAATAAAATTTTCTTGATTGCTTTATGTACATATTTCATTTTTTAATGCTTTAGATTGTTAATAAAAAGTAAAGAATCCATATTCTCTTTATAATAATGTAGATAGGGGAGGTTGGGGCACGAAGGCTCCCTTAAGCCGGTTGTTTCTTTCTGTGGCTTTTAACCATCAAATTCGTTTATTTTCCGTCAATTTCGAAAAAATCAGTCGAAATTGTGCAATAAATAAAAAAAAAAATTTTTATTTGCTGGGGCACAAAGGGCCCCTTTCTCCAAAAAATTAAAAAAAAATTTTTTTTTTTATTTTCCGTCAAGTTATGACCTCTATAATATGTTTATTATATTTCAGGTCAATATGTGATATGTGGAATGGAATGGACTATTAAAAAAAAAATAAAAATTGTAACGAAATAATTAACTTGACGGAAAATAAAAAAAAAATATTTTTTTCGTTAAAATTGTTTTTTTTTTTTCGAGTGATCTATTTTGCTCCACATATGTCATATTGGCCTAAAATATGATAAAAACATTATAGAGGTCATAACTCGACGGAAAGTAAAAGACAAATTTTTTATACCTAATTTTTGAAGGGGGCCTTCGTGCCTCAGGCTCCCCTATTTTTAATTGAATCAACGACATAAGAAAACAAAATATAATAAATTTATATATTGCATGCCTTAAGCGCGAGCGTAGATATGCTCTACTCTCGCCTGAAAATTAAAAAACTTGATTACGTCAGAGTTTTATTTAAACAAAAATATGATTTTTTTTTTTTTCGTTTTTTATTAGCATTTCATGCGCATAAATGATCGAAATGGTTTGAAAAAAAAAATTGGAAATTGTATCATAAATATATGTTGGAAATTTTTAATGTTTTCTGAAATTTGAAAAGTAGGAATTAATGTAGGAAAAATATTGGAGGGAAGATTTAGATTAATTATCTTTATTAGGCATTAAATAGATGAATATTAATTTTGGAAGAGTTTTGGACTAAGGATATGAGTTCAGGTATATATAAAATTTGAGTTAGTTTTTACGTGTAAAAAATTTGGTGGCCCTGAAAAGGGCCGTTTTCAACTCAAAGTTCGGGAACTTGAGTATCTAATTATCTGCATCGTCGCCTAGAAGAACAGTCAGCTCTATCTGTAAAATTAAATTCCCGTCCACCAGTAGACGCAATAAGTCGGGGTCATTTCGTTTGAAGAAACCCCCGAGATATACGTAATTGTCGTAGTCTTTGAAAGGTTGTATTTTTGCTGGCAGTCGCAGTAGGTTACCTTCCTCATCCACCACACGGCATTCGAGCTCGAAGCTGATTTCGGAATGCTCCGATTTCAATGGAAGGATCCCCAAGGTGATCCAATGTTCATCTTCTTCGTCGTGGCTAACCTCTACTTTGAAGCTCCAAACGTCGTTGACGTGTAAACCTGAAGAAAACTCTATAAACATCGGACTAACTGTCCCAGCATCGTTAATGAAGAGGAGTTCGTCGAAGTACTCCAGTTCGAAGGAGTGTACAGTTGTGTACGTTGAATTTTGAAAATTACAGTCCATGATGTGTCAAACACTCGATCGTCAATAAATGAAGAATGTAACTTGCGAGGGGTACAGCGCAACGTTTCGAGCGTAATGACTGCTACTGACCGTCTGACTCATATATAAACACGGATCACCCCCTCCACTAAAATTTGACCAATTACCAGAGAGGTTAAGTTTACCCTGACTCCTTAAAAAGAACCAATCATGACGATATTATTTTCTCTCTTCATTCTTAATTTTAACTAATTAGAATCGAGAAATTGCATCACTATGAAATTTGATAAATGTAAGTGGACTTTTTATAATAAATTGAATTTACACTGGCATATAAATCTAGCCAACAAGAAATTTAAATCCATATCAATATTTTTATTTCAAATTATACTCAAGTTGGGACGATGATGAAAATCAAAAAATATGTACAAATTTTATATCGCGTTACTAAAACCATAAGGGTGCCTGGAGCCCAGCAGAATTTTCACCGATTTTTTTTCACATCATTTACCTCCTTTGGATAGTTTAAACGTTAATGATCATAAATTCTACGAAGTTAATAATAATAAAATTTATTTTTTCTTCGAGGCTTGGGCAAGGTCTGGCAAAAAAGTCAGGGCCAAGACTGGCAACCAGGTCTGGCCCAATGTTATCATTTCACAGTCATACCAAGCCAAGCCTGGGCCCGTCGTACTTTTCTCCCTGGGTATGACTTTAAAAAAATTTTTTAATTTTAATTAATGAAATCAAAATATTGTATAAACTTTCATACTGTCATCTTGTTAAGTATGTTTATTAAAAGGGCACCAAGAAACAAAAAATTTATAGATTAATTATTTAAACTTTTATGCCGCCTTTTATGACAACACAAACCTGTAAAAAAAATGTTGATTAACAATTGAATAACTTTTTGAAAAATGGTGATGCAACTTTTATTACCGCGAAATCATATTCTTTGAAGTGTCTAGATGACACCAGAATGTTTTCAAATTTTTTAATTGATATTTAATTGTAAAAAAAAATTATTTAAAAACCGCGCTCGCTAGAGTGATGGCGCGCGCATGCTGAAACTGCCGCGCAAAAGCCGATTTGTAACGTTGAATTTAAATTAATTGACTATTATGTCTTTACTGTATGATGAACTATAGATGGCTGTATCGTCAGCAAATAGAGCAAGAGATGTTTTTGGATGCTTGGGAATGTCATTTATGTATAGAAGAAACAAGTTTCTAGTAACGAGATATAAAATTTGTACTTATTTATTTATTTTCATCATCGTCCCAACTTGAGTATAATTTAAAATAATAATATTAATATGGATTTAAGTTTCTTGTTGGCTGGATTTACATGCCAGTGTAAATTCAATTTATTATAAAAAGTCCACTTACATTGATCATATTTCATAGTGATGCAATTCCTCGATTTTGATTAGTTAAAATTGAGAATGAAGAGAGAAAATAAGATCGTCATGATTGGTCATTTTTAAGGAGTGGGGGTAAAATTTACCATTCTGGTAGTTAGTCAAAATTTAGTGGAGGGGGTGATCCGTGTTCATATTATATAAGCCACACGGTCAGTATAGCAGTCATAACGCTCGAAACGTTGCGCTGTACGCCTCGCAAGTTAAATTCTTTATTTAGTGACGATCAATTGCCTGAATCATCATGGACTGTGGTTTTCAAAAATTAAGGTGGACAAGTGCATGCATGTTTGTGGTGGATGACTTCGATAAACTTCTCTTCACCAACGAGACTGGGACAATTACTCCGATATACGAGATGTTTTGTTCACCCGTCGACGTTAACGACGTTTGGGGCTTCAAAGTGGAGGTTAGCCACGACGAAGAAGATGAACACTGGATATCCTGGGGGTTCCTTCCATTCAAATCGGAGCATTCCAAACTCAGCTTCGAACTCGAATGCTGTGTAGTGGATGAGGAAGGTAACCTACTGAGACTGCCTAGAAATATAGATCCTTTCTACGACTACGAAAATTACATAAACCTCGGAGATTTCTTCAAACGAAGTGACCCCGACTTATTGCGTCTACTGGTGGATGGAAATCTAATTTTACAGATACAGCTGACCGTTTTTCTAGGCGACGATGCAGATAATTAGATACTCAAGTTTCCGAACTTTGAGTTGAAAACGGCCCTTTTCAGGGCCACCAAATTTTTTACACGTAAACACTAACTCAAGTTTTATACATACCTCAACTCATATCTTTTGTCCAAAACTCATCCAAAATTAATATTTATTTATTTAATGCCTAATAAAGATAATTAATGATACTGAAGTTAACAGACATCTAATAATTTTTGGATTTTTTTTTTAGATGATAAATCATAAAAAAAAAATATTTGAAAAAATTGCACCTGTAGTTATTTTAATTTTCTACATGTGCATATTTTTATTTTATTTTTTTGCAATTAATTTGTTGAAAAACAAAAATTTTCAAATGTCTGCTAACTTCAGGATCATAATAATTAATATAAATCTTCCCTACAATATTTTTCCCACATTAATGCCTACTTTTCAAATGTCAAAAAATTTCCAACATATGCTTATGATATACGATTTAGCCGTCTTAAAATTTCCAATTTTTTTTCAAACCTAAAACTTATAAAAAAAATCTGTCTATCGGTTGACCCTACGGGCCAGCCCTAAATCTTCCCGCTGTTTTCGAGCTCTTCGAGTATTCACAACAATGTTTTCGACCTCAAGGAGCTCGAGAAGATTTTCTTTATATGTAATAGTATATATCGACAAAAACAATTAAAAATCGTTCTATAAAAAATATATTTTAAATAACTAACTTTTAGCCGATTTTATATATTTTAAATATCTTAGAATATATAAAATATACAAAAAAAATATTTTTTTTATATTTAAAATATAAAAAAAATATAGGTATGGTAATATAAAAAAAATATATTAGTAATATATTTTTGAGGTTATCACCAACATAGAAAATAAAATTTTAAAAATTTATTTTTTTGTATATTTTCATACATTCTAAGATATATTTTTAATATATTTAAAATATGTAAAATATATACGAAAATCGGCCAAAAGTAAACTATATTTAATATATTGTTTATTTATATTTTATACACGGATAGAATTTTTTGATAAAAATTACTCTGTAATTTCGAGTAATCCTGGGCCGTTGCAAAAAATTGGTATTTTTTGTTTGAAATTTAATATTTTTTGTTTAAATATTAACGTTGCTAGACCATGTTTTACTCTACTACTGAGTAATTTTTTAAAAGTCTTATATTTAATCGATTATTGTGAATATCTCATCTTAATCTATTAATTTTTACTCCATGCGATTGATTTTTACTCCCCAATATACCATTCTTTTAAACCCATTAACTTTTTGATGAAAAACTGCTTATAACTCAAATAAATTTTCTTATCTATGGAAGTAATTTTTACTCTAAACTGCAGAGTAATATTTCAGTAGTCTCCGTTAATCTTTGGTTAATATCGGCTTCAATTAAATGTCTTTTATTTTGCTCGCGACAACTTACATGTTATGCACACAGACGTAGGCTTGGAAAAAAAGACGATCTCTGTATCTCTCTATGACTTAATATTTATTTTAAAATTAAAAATAAATTTGTATCTTATCTTTTTCAACACAATAAGGGTAATTTTTTGTTTATTATTTTTCAAAACATTTATTTTAAGTCATATTCTAAAGCAATTAGATGATTTTTAGATTTTTTATGAAAATTTCAGCCTATTAATTGTAATTTTTATTGTGATTCAATATAAATTTTATAAATTGAATCATCAACTTTTTATCATAACCTACGAGTAAAAATTAAATTAGAGAGAATTTATTTAGATAGCCGCTAGGTGTAATTTTTACTCGTAATTGTGAGTAAAAATTAATCTGATTGATTTTTACTCACTGAAAGAGTAAAATTTCGTAATTCGAAAGTAAAAAGTCGTAATGGCCCAAGATTACTCAATTTAGAGTAATTTTTTTAATAAATAACATGGCAATATTCATACGAAAATTCGTTCCGTGTAGGAAGCTATTCTGACTATGTTTAGAATACCATCCGTGTGTGGGTGTGCACAGAAAAGAAGGAAATCTTGAACCAAGAAATAATATGTCTTCGAAATTTGTTTCTTGAACTAAGCGAAATTTTGTACTTTATTGAAGTAAAAAATTATTTGGATCAAGAAATTATTTCCTTCGTGGAAGACATTATTTCTCAGTCTGAAACTAAAATTCTTTAAGTCAAGAAAAACTCTCTTTGCCCAAACCATTTTTTTCTTGGTAGCCAGAACATTTTTTTTTTTAATTCGCAAAATTTTTTTTCTTGGCTGAAAATTGTTACATTTTTTAGTCAAAAAAGAATATCTTGACCTAAAACAAGAAAGTTTTTGAACTATGAAAAATAATTTTTTCAACCAAAACCAAACTTTCTTGGGCCAAGAAATTTTTTTTTTGTCGCAAACAAAAAAAAAATTTTTCAACCAAGAAATAAATTTCTTCAAGTAAGCAAATAAGTTTATCAAGCTACCAAAAATTTTTTTTTTTTGTAATTTTTTTATCCAAACAATTTTTTTTTTGTTAAAATATTTCATGAACAATGTTGTGAAATAAATAAATTCTTTATTAGAAGCATTATTAAGGGATAGGAAAGTTTTGCAATGAGTTAAATATATAAAACAAATAGAGAAAAATAATTATCGCTTAGTGAAAGAATCGAATCCAGACCGATTCAGCGTCGCGCGAAAGCATTACTAACGAAGCCATCCCAGCTTTTGTTGGGCTACGTTTACTTTGCCTACATATATTGAGCCACACTGGCCAAATCGTCAGTCACATTTTTAAATCCCAAACACAGAATATAGATTTTAAATATTATTATCAACAATAATTTGGACAAATTTTAGTTCCGACATTTTAGCACAATGCTGAACGGATCATATGAATCCGTTCATTAATGAATTTCGACATAAAAATAAAAAAATTTTTTAATAAAAACAAATTTAGGTACAAAAAAAAATAGAGAAATTATTTAATATTGTATGATTGCATTAATTTATTTAAAATAAAAAAATGGACTTAGTATTCGTTTACTGCGCCAGCACAAAAAGAGAGAGTAAGTAGTATTCGTTTCTTAGGGTGCAAAGGAGGAAGCGACTGTGTATGAATTCAGGACAGAACTTTCCTGGCTGAGACTCTAATAATCTTAGTTTGAGATTTTTCGTGTGATTGGTCAGAAAAAGTACACTACTCAAACCAAGAGTTTACATTTTTTAAACCAACTCCCTTTATTGTTAGTTCAAGTTTATACCGTTTATTGTTTCAAAACATCATATATTCTTGGTTCAAGTAAGTAACGTAATACTTAGGTTAAAGAAAATGTTTATTTTACTCAGAAATGCAAGCTTTAAAAAAGAGTAATTCTATTATTAGACCAAGTATGAAATATATTTTGGTTTAAAAATTTTTTTTTTAATTCAAGAAATTATTTTACTTCGTTCAAAAAATTTCCGGTTTTCATTCCGCCCGCTGGAAAATATCTTTGTTGAAGGAAAATTTTCTTGAGTCTTATAACAGAGTAATTATCGTTACTATATAATACTATAGTTTTTAATATTTGAATAAAACATACGATAACAGATATGTGCAAAAAACTTAATTCTACTTAAGGTCTACTACCGGCCAGTGATCGCCCCCAGAGCTTGGAAAAAAAAAAATCAACTTACACATCTTTAATCTAGTGAAATCTTCTGTTGAGAGACAAAACTCTCTCTTTCTCTCTCACTCTCTCTTTTATTAGAAGAAATATATCTTACATGTTTTTATTAAGCTGGCATTGAAAAAAATACAGATTGATGAAAATTTTATACTTGAATTTCTTAAAATAATGAATGTTAAGTGGCGCGGACCATGGAGAGACCACTTTCCAAGCGCGGACCACGGAGAGAGCGCTATTCCTCTCCAGTACTTCAAGTCGTCTCACTGGACAAAACGGCTGTCGATGTTCTTCAATTAGAATGATGAGAGTCGATCAATGAACGGTCATAGTGGTTAAATCGATAGTCATCAGTTGGCATTTTCGCTGGTTTTAATATAAATTCTGTTGAGATATCGAATTTTAATTTTGTTGCACCAGCTGAATAAGTTTTTGATTATTGAACTAATGGTATCAATGCTTTACTTGGAATGATATGATTTATGTCTTTCACTTAAAAAATCAACGAAAATGTAGCTTTTATCAATAAAAAAACAAAGTAATCGAAAAAATAAAATTTTCTTGATTGCTTTATGTACATATTTCATTTTTTAATGCTTTAGATTGTTAATAAAAAGTAAAGAATCCATATTCTCTTTATAATAATGTAGATAGGGGAGGTTGGGGCACGAAGGCTCCCTTAAGCCGGTTGTTTCTTTCTGTGGCTTTTAACCATCAAATTCGTTTATTTTCCGTCAATTTCGAAAAAATCAGTCGAAATTGTGCAATAAATAAAAAAAAAAATTTTTATTTGCTGGGGCACAAAGGGCCCCTTTCTCCAAAAAATTAAAAAAAAATTTTTTTTTTTATTTTCCGTCAAGTTATGACCTCTATAATATGTTTATTATATTTCAGGTCAATATGTGATATGTGGAATGGAATGGACTATTAAAAAAAAAATAAAAATTGTAACGAAATAATTAACTTGACGGAAAATAAAAAAAAAATATTTTTTTCGTTAAAATTGTTTTTTTTTTTTCGAGTGATCTATTTTGCTCCACATATGTCATATTGGCCTAAAATATGATAAAAACATTATAGAGGTCATAACTCGACGGAAAGTAAAAGACAAATTTTTTATACCTAATTTTTGAAGGGGGCCTTCGTGCCTCAGGCTCCCCTATTTTTAATTGAATCAACGACATAAGAAAACAAAATATAATAAATTTATATATTGCATGCCTTAAGCGCGAGCGTAGATATGCTCTACTCTCGCCTGAAAATTAAAAAACTTGATTACGTCAGAGTTTTATTTAAACAAAAATATGATTTTTTTTTTTTTCGTTTTTTATTAGCATTTCATGCGCATAAATGATCGAAATGGTTTGAAAAAAAAAATTGGAAATTGTATCATAAATATATGTTGGAAATTTTTAATGTTTTCTGAAATTTGAAAAGTAGGAATTAATGTAGGAAAAATATTGGAGGGAAGATTTAGATTAATTATCTTTATTAGGCATTAAATAGATGAATATTAATTTTGGAAGAGTTTTGGACTAAGGATATGAGTTCAGGTATATATAAAATTTGAGTTAGTTTTTACGTGTAAAAAATTTGGTGGCCCTGAAAAGGGCCGTTTTCAACTCAAAGTTCGGGAACTTGAGTATCTAATTATCTGCATCGTCGCCTAGAAGAACAGTCAGCTCTATCTGTAAAATTAAATTCCCGTCCACCAGTAGACGCAATAAGTCGGGGTCATTTCGTTTGAAGAAACCCCCGAGATATACGTAATTGTCGTAGTCTTTGAAAGGTTGTATTTTTGCTGGCAGTCGCAGTAGGTTACCTTCCTCATCCACCACACGGCATTCGAGCTCGAAGCTGATTTCGGAATGCTCCGATTTCAATGGAAGGATCCCCAAGGTGATCCAATGTTCATCTTCTTCGTCGTGGCTAACCTCTACTTTGAAGCTCCAAACGTCGTTGACGTGTAAACCTGAAGAAAACTCTATAAACATCGGACTAACTGTCCCAGCATCGTTAATGAAGAGGAGTTCGTCGAAGTACTCCAGTTCGAAGGAGTGTACAGTTGTGTACGTTGAATTTTGAAAATTACAGTCCATGATGTGTCAAACACTCGATCGTCAATAAATGAAGAATGTAACTTGCGAGGGGTACAGCGCAACGTTTCGAGCGTAATGACTGCTACTGACCGTCTGACTCATATATAAACACGGATCACCCCCTCCACTAAAATTTGACCAATTACCAGAGAGGTTAAGTTTACCCTGACTCCTTAAAAAGAACCAATCATGACGATATTATTTTCTCTCTTCATTCTTAATTTTAACTAATTAGAATCGAGAAATTGCATCACTATGAAATTTGATAAATGTAAGTGGACTTTTTATAATAAATTGAATTTACACTGGCATATAAATCTAGCCAACAAGAAATTTAAATCCATATCAATATTTTTATTTCAAATTATACTCAAGTTGGGACGATGATGAAAATCAAAAAATATGTACAAATTTTATATCGCGTTACTAAAACCATAAGGGTGCCTGGAGCCCAGCAGAATTTTCACCGATTTTTTTTCACATCATTTACCTCCTTTGGATAGTTTAAACGTTAATGATCATAAATTCTACGAAGTTAATAATAATAAAATTTATTTTTTCTTCGAGGCTTGGGCAAGGTCTGGCAAAAAAGTCAGGGCCAAGACTGGCAACCAGGTCTGGCCCAATGTTATCATTTCACAGTCATACCAAGCCAAGCCTGGGCCCGTCGTACTTTTCTCCCTGGGTATGACTTTAAAAAAATTTTTTAATTTTAATTAATGAAATCAAAATATTGTATAAACTTTCATACTGTCATCTTGTTAAGTATGTTTATTAAAAGGGCACCAAGAAACAAAAAATTTATAGATTAATTATTTAAACTTTTATGCCGCCTTTTATGACAACACAAACCTGTAAAAAAAATGTTGATTAACAATTGAATAACTTTTTGAAAAATGGTGATGCAACTTTTATTACCGCGAAATCATATTCTTTGAAGTGTCTAGATGACACCAGAATGTTTTCAAATTTTTTAATTGATATTTAATTGTAAAAAAAAATTATTTAAAAACCGCGCTCGCTAGAGTGATGGCGCGCGCATGCTAAAACTGCCGCGCAAAAGCCGATTTGTAACGTTGAATTTAAATTAATTGACTATTATGTCTTTACTGTATGATGAACTATAGATGGCTGTATCGTCAGCAAATAGAGCAAGAGATGTTTTTGGATGCTTGGGAATGTCATTTATGTATAGAAGAAACAAGTTTCTAGTAACGAGATATAAAATTTGTACTTATTTATTTATTTTCATCATCGTCCCAACTTGAGTATAATTTAAAATAAAAATATTAATATGGATTTAAGTTTCTTGTTGGCTGGATTTACATGCCAGTGTAAATTCAATTTATTATAAAAAGTCCACTTACATTGATCATATTTCATAGTGATGCAATTCCTCGATTTTGATTAGTTAAAATTGAGAATGAAGAGAGAAAATAAGATCGTCATGATTGGTCATTTTTAAGGAGTGGGGGTAAAATTTACCATTCTGGTAGTTAGTCAAAATTTAGTGGAGGGGGTGATCCGTGTTCATATTATATAAGCCACACGGTCAGTATAGCAGTCATAACGCTCGAAACGTTGCGCTGTACGCCTCGCAAGTTAAATTCTTTATTTAGTGACGATCAATTGCCTGAATCATCATGGACTGTGGTTTTCAAAAATTAAGGTGGACAAGTGCATGCATGTTTGTGGTGGATGACTTCGATAAACTTCTCTTCACCAACGAGACTGGGACAATTACTCCGATATACGAGATGTTTTGTTCACCCGTCGACGTTAACGACGTTTGGGGCTTCAAAGTGGAGGTTAGCCACGACGAAGAAGATGAACACTGGATATCCTGGGGGTTCCTTCCATTCAAATCGGAGCATTCCAAACTCAGCTTCGAACTCGAATGCTGTGTAGTGGATGAGGAAGGTAACCTACTGAGACTGCCTAGAAATATAGATCCTTTCTACGACTACGAAAATTACATAAACCTCGGAGATTTCTTCAAACGAAGTGACCCCGACTTATTGCGTCTACTGGTGGATGGAAATCTAATTTTACAGATACAGCTGACCGTTTTTCTAGGCGACGATGCAGATAATTAGATACTCAAGTTTCCGAACTTTGAGTTGAAAACGGCCCTTTTCAGGGCCACCAAATTTTTTACACGTAAACACTAACTCAAGTTTTATACATACCTCAACTCATATCTTTTGTCCAAAACTCATCCAAAATTAATATTTATTTATTTAATGCCTAATAAAGATAATTAATGATACTGAAGTTAACAGACATCTAATAATTTTTGGATTTTTTTTTTAGATGATAAATCATAAAAATAAAATATTTGAAAAAATTGCACCTGTAGTTATTTTAATTTTCTACATGTGCATATTTTTATTTTATTTTTTTGCAATTAATTTGTTGAAAAACAAAAATTTTCAAATGTCTGCTAACTTCAGGATCATAATAATTAATATAAATCTTCCCTACAATATTTTTCCCACATTAATGCCTACTTTTCAAATGTCAAAAAATTTCCAACATATGCTTATGATATACGATTTAGCCGTCTTAAAATTTCCAATTTTTTTTCAAACCTAAAACTTATAAAAAAAATCTGTCTATCGGTTGACCCTACGGGCCAGCCCTAAATCTTCCCGCTGTTTTCGAGCTCTTCGAGTATTCACAACAATGTTTTCGACCTCAAGGAGCTCGAGAAGATTTTCTTTATATGTAATAGTATATATCGACAAAAACAATTAAAAATCGTTCTATAAAAAATATATTTTAAATAACTAACTTTTAGCCGATTTTATATATTTTAAATATCTTAGAATATATAAAATATACAAAAAAAATATTTTTTTTATATTTAAAATATAAAAAAAATATAGGTATGGTAATATAAAAAAAATATATTAGTAATATATTTTTGAGGTTATCACCAACATAGAAAATAAAATTTTAAAAATTTATTTTTTTGTATATTTTCATACATTCTAAGATATATTTTTAATATATTTAAAATATGTAAAATATATACGAAAATCGGCCAAAAGTAAACTATATTTAATATATTGTTTATTTATATTTTATACACGGATAGAATTTTTTGATAAAAATTACTCTGTAATTTCGAGTAATCCTGGGCCGTTGCAAAAAATTGGTATTTTTTGTTTGAAATTTAATATTTTTTGTTTAAATATTAACGTTGCTAGACCATGTTTTACTCTACTACTGAGTAATTTTTTAAAAGTCTTATATTTAATCGATTATTGTGAATATCTCATCTTAATCTATTAATTTTTACTCCATGCGATTGATTTTTACTCCCCAATATACCATTCTTTTAAACCCATTAACTTTTTGATGAAAAACTGCTTATAACTCAAATAAATTTTCTTATCTATGGAAGTAATTTTTACTCTAAACTGCAGAGTAATATTTCAGTAGTCTCCGTTAATCTTTGGTTAATATCGGCTTCAATTAAATGTCTTTTATTTTGCTCGCGACAACTTACATGTTATGCACACAGACGTAGGCTTGGAAAAAAAGACGATCTCTGTATCTCTCTATGACTTAATATTTATTTTAAAATTAAAAATAAATTTGTATCTTATCTTTTTCAACACAATAAGGGTAATTTTTTGTTTATTATTTTTCAAAACATTTATTTTAAGTCATATTCTAAAGCAATTAGATGATTTTTAGATTTTTTATGAAAATTTCAGCCTATTAATTGTAATTTTTATTGTGATTCAATATAAATTTTATAAATTGAATCATCAACTTTTTATCATAACCTACGAGTAAAAATTAAATTAGAGAGAATTTATTTAGATAGCCGCTAGGTGTAATTTTTACTCGTAATTGTGAGTAAAAATTAATCTGATTGATTTTTACTCACTGAAAGAGTAAAATTTCGTAATTCGAAAGTAAAAAGTCGTAATGGCCCAAGATTACTCAATTTAGAGTAATTTTTTTAATAAATAACATGGCAATATTCATACGAAAATTCGTTCCGTGTAGGAAGCTATTCTGACTATGTTTAGAATACCATCCGTGTGTGGGTGTGCACAGAAAAGAAGGAAATCTTGAACCAAGAAATAATATGTCTTCGAAATTTGTTTCTTGAACTAAGCGAAATTTTGTACTTTATTGAAGTAAAAAATTATTTGGATCAAGAAATTATTTCCTTCGTGGAAGACATTATTTCTCAGTCTGAAACTAAAATTCTTTAAGTCAAGAAAAACTCTCTTTGCCCAAACCATTTTTTTCTTGGTAGCCAGAACATTTTTTTTTTTAATTCGCAAAATTTTTTTTCTTGGCTGAAAATTGTTACATTTTTTAGTCAAAAAAGAATATCTTGACCTAAAACAAGAAAGTTTTTGAACTATGAAAAATAATTTTTTCAACCAAAACCAAACTTTCTTGGGCCAAGAAATTTTTTTTTTGTCGCAAACAAAAAAAAAATTTTTCAACCAAGAAATAAATTTCTTCAAGTAAGCAAATAAGTTTATCAAGCTACCAAAAATTTTTTTTTTTTGTAATTTTTTTATCCAAACAATTTTTTTTTTGTTAAAATATTTCATGAACAATGTTGTGAAATAAATAAATTCTTTATTAGAAGCATTATTAAGGGATAGGAAAGTTTTGCAATGAGTTAAATATATAAAACAAATAGAGAAAAATAATTATCGCTTAGTGAAAGAATCGAATCCAGACCGATTCAGCGTCGCGCGAAAGCATTACTAACGAAGCCATCCCAGCTTTTGTTGGGCTACGTTTACTTTGCCTACATATATTGAGCCACACTGGCCAAATCGTCAGTCACATTTTTAAATCCCAAACACAGAATATAGATTTTAAATATTATTATCAACAATAATTTGGACAAATTTTAGTTCCGACATTTTAGCACAATGCTGAACGGATCATATGAATCCGTTCATTAATGAATTTCGACATAAAAATAAAAAAATTTTTTAATAAAAACAAATTTAGGTACAAAAAAAAATAGAGAAATTATTTAATATTGTATGATTGCATTAATTTATTTAAAATAAAAAAATGGACTTAGTATTCGTTTACTGCGCCAGCACAAAAAGAGAGAGTAAGTAGTATTCGTTTCTTAGGGTGCAAAGGAGGAAGCGACTGTGTATGAATTCAGGACAGAACTTTCCTGGCTGAGACTCTAATAATCTTAGTTTGAGATTTTTCGTGTGATTGGTCAGAAAAAGTACACTACTCAAACCAAGAGTTTACATTTTTTAAACCAACTCCCTTTATTGTTAGTTCAAGTTTATACCGTTTATTGTTTCAAAACATCATATATTCTTGGTTCAAGTAAGTAACGTAATACTTAGGTTAAAGAAAATGTTTATTTTACTCAGAAATGCAAGCTTTAAAAAAGAGTAATTCTATTATTAGACCAAGTATGAAATATATTTTGGTTTAAAAATTTTTTTTTTAATTCAAGAAATTATTTTACTTCGTTCAAAAAATTTCCGGTTTTCATTCCGCCCGCTGGAAAATATCTTTGTTGAAGGAAAATTTTCTTGAGTCTTATAACAGAGTAATTATCGTTACTATATAATACTATAGTTTTTAATATTTGAATAAAACATACGATAACAGATATGTGCAAAAAACTTAATTCTACTTAAGGTCTACTACCGGCCAGTGATCGCCCCCAGAGCTTGGAAAAAAAAAAATCAACTTACACATCTTTAATCTAGTGAAATCTTCTGTTGAGAGACAAAACTCTCTCTTTCTCTCTCACTCTCTCTTTTATTAGAAGAAATATATCTTACATGTTTTTATTAAGCTGGCATTGAAAAAAATACAGATTGATGAAAATTTTATACTTGAATTTCTTAAAATAATGAATGTTAAGTGGCGCGGACCATGGAGAGACCACTTTCCAAGCGCGGACCACGGAGAGAGCGCTATTCCTCTCCAGTACTTCAAGTCGTCTCACTGGACAAAACGGCTGTCGATGTTCTTCAATTAGAATGATGAGAGTCGATCAATGAACGGTCATAGTGGTTAAATCGATAGTCATCAGTTGGCATTTTCGCTGGTTTTAATATAAATTCTGTTGAGATATCGAATTTTAATTTTGTTGCACCAGCTGAATAAGTTTTTGATTATTGAACTAATGGTATCAATGCTTTACTTGGAATGATATGATTTATGTCTTTCACTTAAAAAATCAACGAAAATGTAGCTTTTATCAATAAAAAAACAAAGTAATCGAAAAAATAAAATTTTCTTGATTGCTTTATGTACATATTTCATTTTTTAATGCTTTAGATTGTTAATAAAAAGTAAAGAATCCATATTCTCTTTATAATAATGTAGATAGGGGAGGTTGGGGCACGAAGGCTCCCTTAAGCCGGTTGTTTCTTTCTGTGGCTTTTAACCATCAAATTCGTTTATTTTCCGTCAATTTCGAAAAAATCAGTCGAAATTGTGCAATAAATAAAAAAAAAAATTTTTATTTGCTGGGGCACAAAGGGCCCCTTTCTCCAAAAAATTAAAAAAAAATTTTTTTTTTTATTTTCCGTCAAGTTATGACCTCTATAATATGTTTATTATATTTCAGGTCAATATGTGATATGTGGAATGGAATGGACTATTAAAAAAAAAATAAAAATTGTAACGAAATAATTAACTTGACGGAAAATAAAAAAAAAATATTTTTTTCGTTAAAATTGTTTTTTTTTTTTCGAGTGATCTATTTTGCTCCACATATGTCATATTGGCCTAAAATATGATAAAAACATTATAGAGGTCATAACTCGACGGAAAGTAAAAGACAAATTTTTTATACCTAATTTTTGAAGGGGGCCTTCGTGCCTCAGGCTCCCCTATTTTTAATTGAATCAACGACATAAGAAAACAAAATATAATAAATTTATATATTGCATGCCTTAAGCGCGAGCGTAGATATGCTCTACTCTCGCCTGAAAATTAAAAAACTTGATTACGTCAGAGTTTTATTTAAACAAAAATATGATTTTTTTTTTTTTCGTTTTTTATTAGCATTTCATGCGCATAAATGATCGAAATGGTTTGAAAAAAAAAATTGGAAATTGTATCATAAATATATGTTGGAAATTTTTAATGTTTTCTGAAATTTGAAAAGTAGGAATTAATGTAGGAAAAATATTGGAGGGAAGATTTAGATTAATTATCTTTATTAGGCATTAAATAGATGAATATTAATTTTGGAAGAGTTTTGGACTAAGGATATGAGTTCAGGTATATATAAAATTTGAGTTAGTTTTTACGTGTAAAAAATTTGGTGGCCCTGAAAAGGGCCGTTTTCAACTCAAAGTTCGGGAACTTGAGTATCTAATTATCTGCATCGTCGCCTAGAAGAACAGTCAGCTCTATCTGTAAAATTAAATTCCCGTCCACCAGTAGACGCAATAAGTCGGGGTCATTTCGTTTGAAGAAACCCCCGAGATATACGTAATTGTCGTAGTCTTTGAAAGGTTGTATTTTTGCTGGCAGTCGCAGTAGGTTACCTTCCTCATCCACCACACGGCATTCGAGCTCGAAGCTGATTTCGGAATGCTCCGATTTCAATGGAAGGATCCCCAAGGTGATCCAATGTTCATCTTCTTCGTCGTGGCTAACCTCTACTTTGAAGCTCCAAACGTCGTTGACGTGTAAACCTGAAGAAAACTCTATAAACATCGGACTAACTGTCCCAGCATCGTTAATGAAGAGGAGTTCGTCGAAGTACTCCAGTTCGAAGGAGTGTACAGTTGTGTACGTTGAATTTTGAAAATTACAGTCCATGATGTGTCAAACACTCGATCGTCAATAAATGAAGAATGTAACTTGCGAGGGGTACAGCGCAACGTTTCGAGCGTAATGACTGCTACTGACCGTCTGACTCATATATAAACACGGATCACCCCCTCCACTAAAATTTGACCAATTACCAGAGAGGTTAAGTTTACCCTGACTCCTTAAAAAGAACCAATCATGACGATATTATTTTCTCTCTTCATTCTTAATTTTAACTAATTAGAATCGAGAAATTGCATCACTATGAAATTTGATAAATGTAAGTGGACTTTTTATAATAAATTGAATTTACACTGGCATATAAATCTAGCCAACAAGAAATTTAAATCCATATCAATATTTTTATTTCAAATTATACTCAAGTTGGGACGATGATGAAAATCAAAAAATATGTACAAATTTTATATCGCGTTACTAAAACCATAAGGGTGCCTGGAGCCCAGCAGAATTTTCACCGATTTTTTTTCACATCATTTACCTCCTTTGGATAGTTTAAACGTTAATGATCATAAATTCTACGAAGTTAATAATAATAAAATTTATTTTTTCTTCGAGGCTTGGGCAAGGTCTGGCAAAAAAGTCAGGGCCAAGACTGGCAACCAGGTCTGGCCCAATGTTATCATTTCACAGTCATACCAAGCCAAGCCTGGGCCCGTCGTACTTTTCTCCCTGGGTATGACTTTAAAAAAATTTTTTAATTTTAATTAATGAAATCAAAATATTGTATAAACTTTCATACTGTCATCTTGTTAAGTATGTTTATTAAAAGGGCACCAAGAAACAAAAAATTTATAGATTAATTATTTAAACTTTTATGCCGCCTTTTATGACAACACAAACCTGTAAAAAAAATGTTGATTAACAATTGAATAACTTTTTGAAAAATGGTGATGCAACTTTTATTACCGCGAAATCATATTCTTTGAAGTGTCTAGATGACACCAGAATGTTTTCAAATTTTTTAATTGATATTTAATTGTAAAAAAAAATTATTTAAAAACCGCGCTCGCTAGAGTGATGGCGCGCGCATGCTAAAACTGCCGCGCAAAAGCCGATTTGTAACGTTGAATTTAAATTAATTGACTATTATGTCTTTACTGTATGATGAACTATAGATGGCTGTATCGTCAGCAAATAGAGCAAGAGATGTTTTTGGATGCTTGGGAATGTCATTTATGTATAGAAGAAACAAGTTTCTAGTAACGAGATATAAAATTTGTACTTATTTATTTATTTTCATCATCGTCCCAACTTGAGTATAATTTAAAATAAAAATATTAATATGGATTTAAGTTTCTTGTTGGCTGGATTTACATGCCAGTGTAAATTCAATTTATTATAAAAAGTCCACTTACATTGATCATATTTCATAGTGATGCAATTCCTCGATTTTGATTAGTTAAAATTGAGAATGAAGAGAGAAAATAAGATCGTCATGATTGGTCATTTTTAAGGAGTGGGGGTAAAATTTACCATTCTGGTAGTTAGTCAAAATTTAGTAGAGGGGGTGATCCGTGTTCATATTATATAAGCCACACGGTCAGTATAGCAGTCATAACGCTCGAAACGTTGCGCTGTACGCCTCGCAAGTTAAATTCTTTATTTAGTGACGATCAATTGCCTGAATCATCATGGACTGTGGTTTTCAAAAATTAAGGTGGACAAGTGCATGCATGTTTGTGGTGGATGACTTCGATAAACTTCTCTTCACCAACGAGACTGGGACAATTACTCCGATATACGAGATGTTTTGTTCACCCGTCGACGTTAACGACGTTTGGGGCTTCAAAGTGGAGGTTAGCCACGACGAAGAAGATGAACACTGGATATCCTGGGGGTTCCTTCCATTCAAATCGGAGCATTCCAAACTCAGCTTCGAACTCGAATGCTGTGTAGTGGATGAGGAAGGTAACCTACTGAGACTGCCTAGAAATATAGATCCTTTCTACGACTACGAAAATTACATAAACCTCGGAGATTTCTTCAAACGAAATGACCCCGACTTATTGCGTCTACTGGTGGATGGAAATCTAATTTTACAGATACAGCTGACCGTTTTTCTAGGCGACGATGCAGATAATTAGATACTCAAGTTTCCGAACTTTGAGTTGAAAACGGCCCTTTTCAGGGCCACCAAATTTTTTACACGTAAACACTAACTCAAGTTTTATACATACCTCAACTCATATCTTTTGTCCAAAACTCATCCAAAATTAATATTTATTTATTTAATGCCTAATAAAGATAATTAATGATACTGAAGTTAACAGACATCTAATAATTTTTGGATTTTTTTTTTAGATGATAAATCATAAAAAAAAAATATTTGAAAAAATTGCACCTGTAGTTATTTTAATTTTCTACATGTGCATATTTTTATTTTATTTTTTTGCAATTAATTTGTTGAAAAACAAAAATTTTCAAATGTCTGCTAACTTCAGGATCATAATAATTAATATAAATCTTCCCTACAATATTTTTCCCACATTAATGCCTACTTTTCAAATGTCAAAAAATTTCCAACATATGCTTATGATATACGATTTAGCCGTCTTAAAATTTCCAATTTTTTTTCAAACCTAAAACTTATAAAAAAAATCTGTCTATCGGTTGACCCTACGGGCCAGCCCTAAATCTTCCCGCTGTTTTCGAGCTCTTCGAGTATTCACAACAATGTTTTCGACCTCAAGGAGCTCGAGAAGATTTTCTTTATATGTAATAGTATATATCGACAAAAACAATTAAAAATCGTTCTATAAAAAATATATTTTAAATAACTAACTTTTAGCCGATTTTATATATTTTAAATATCTTAGAATATATAAAATATACAAAAAAAATATTTTTTTTATATTTAAAATATAAAAAAAATATAGGTATGGTAATATAAAAAAAATATATTAGTAATATATTTTTGAGGTTATCACCAACATAGAAAATAAAATTTTAAAAATTTATTTTTTTGTATATTTTCATACATTCTAAGATATATTTTTAATATATTTAAAATATGTAAAATATATACGAAAATCGGCCAAAAGTAAACTATATTTAATATATTGTTTATTTATATTTTATACACGGATAGAATTTTTTGATAAAAATTACTCTGTAATTTCGAGTAATCCTGGGCCGTTGCAAAAAATTGGTATTTTTTGTTTGAAATTTAATATTTTTTGTTTAAATATTAACGTTGCTAGACCATGTTTTACTCTACTACTGAGTAATTTTTTAAAAGTCTTATATTTAATCGATTATTGTGAATATCTCATCTTAATCTATTAATTTTTACTCCATGCGATTGATTTTTACTCCCCAATATACCATTCTTTTAAACCCATTAACTTTTTGATGAAAAACTGCTTATAACTCAAATAAATTTTCTTATCTATGGAAGTAATTTTTACTCTAAACTGCAGAGTAATATTTCAGTAGTCTCCGTTAATCTTTGGTTAATATCGGCTTCAATTAAATGTCTTTTATTTTGCTCGCGACAACTTACATGTTATGCACACAGACGTAGGCTTGGAAAAAAAGACGATCTCTGTATCTCTCTATGACTTAATATTTATTTTAAAATTAAAAATAAATTTGTATCTTATCTTTTTCAACACAATAAGGGTAATTTTTTGTTTATTATTTTTCAAAACATTTATTTTAAGTCATATTCTAAAGCAATTAGATGATTTTTAGATTTTTTATGAAAATTTCAGCCTATTAATTGTAATTTTTATTGTGATTCAATATAAATTTTATAAATTGAATCATCAACTTTTTATCATAACCTACGAGTAAAAATTAAATTAGAGAGAATTTATTTAGATAGCCGCTAGGTGTAATTTTTACTCGTAATTGTGAGTAAAAATTAATCTGATTGATTTTTACTCACTGAAAGAGTAAAATTTCGTAATTCGAAAGTAAAAAGTCGTAATGGCCCAAGATTACTCAATTTAGAGTAATTTTTTTAATAAATAACATGGCAATATTCATACGAAAATTCGTTCCGTGTAGGAAGCTATTCTGACTATGTTTAGAATACCATCCGTGTGTGGGTGTGCACAGAAAAGAAGGAAATCTTGAACCAAGAAATAATATGTCTTCGAAATTTGTTTCTTGAACTAAGCGAAATTTTGTACTTTATTGAAGTAAAAAATTATTTGGATCAAGAAATTATTTCCTTCGTGGAAGACATTATTTCTCAGTCTGAAACTAAAATTCTTTAAGTCAAGAAAAACTCTCTTTGCCCAAACCATTTTTTTCTTGGTAGCCAGAACATTTTTTTTTTTAATTCGCAAAATTTTTTTTCTTGGCTGAAAATTGTTACATTTTTTAGTCAAAAAAGAATATCTTGACCTAAAACAAGAAAGTTTTTGAACTATGAAAAATAATTTTTTCAACCAAAACCAAACTTTCTTGGGCCAAGAAATTTTTTTTTTGTCGCAAACAAAAAAAAAATTTTTCAACCAAGAAATAAATTTCTTCAAGTAAGCAAATAAGTTTATCAAGCTACCAAAAATTTTTTTTTTTTGTAATTTTTTTATCCAAACAATTTTTTTTTTGTTAAAATATTTCATGAACAATGTTGTGAAATAAATAAATTCTTTATTAGAAGCATTATTAAGGGATAGGAAAGTTTTGCAATGAGTTAAATATATAAAACAAATAGAGAAAAATAATTATCGCTTAGTGAAAGAATCGAATCCAGACCGATTCAGCGTCGCGCGAAAGCATTACTAACGAAGCCATCCCAGCTTTTGTTGGGCTACGTTTACTTTGCCTACATATATTGAGCCACACTGGCCAAATCGTCAGTCACATTTTTAAATCCCAAACACAGAATATAGATTTTAAATATTATTATCAACAATAATTTGGACAAATTTTAGTTCCGACATTTTAGCACAATGCTGAACGGATCATATGAATCCGTTCATTAATGAATTTCGACATAAAAATAAAAAAATTTTTTAATAAAAACAAATTTAGGTACAAAAAAAAATAGAGAAATTATTTAATATTGTATGATTGCATTAATTTATTTAAAATAAAAAAATGGACTTAGTATTCGTTTACTGCGCCAGCACAAAAAGAGAGAGTAAGTAGTATTCGTTTCTTAGGGTGCAAAGGAGGAAGCGACTGTGTATGAATTCAGGACAGAACTTTCCTGGCTGAGACTCTAATAATCTTAGTTTGAGATTTTTCGTGTGATTGGTCAGAAAAAGTACACTACTCAAACCAAGAGTTTACATTTTTTAAACCAACTCCCTTTATTGTTAGTTCAAGTTTATACCGTTTATTGTTTCAAAACATCATATATTCTTGGTTCAAGTAAGTAACGTAATACTTAGGTTAAAGAAAATGTTTATTTTACTCAGAAATGCAAGCTTTAAAAAAGAGTAATTCTATTATTAGACCAAGTATGAAATATATTTTGGTTTAAAAATTTTTTTTTTAATTCAAGAAATTATTTTACTTCGTTCAAAAAATTTCCGGTTTTCATTCCGCCCGCTGGAAAATATCTTTGTTGAAGGAAAATTTTCTTGAGTCTTATAACAGAGTAATTATCGTTACTATATAATACTATAGTTTTTAATATTTGAATAAAACATACGATAACAGATATGTGCAAAAAACTTAATTCTACTTAAGGTCTACTACCGGCCAGTGATCGCCCCCAGAGCTTGGAAAAAAAAAAATCAACTTACACATCTTTAATCTAGTGAAATCTTCTGTTGAGAGACAAAACTCTCTCTTTCTCTCTCACTCTCTCTTTTATTAGAAGAAATATATCTTACATGTTTTTATTAAGCTGGCATTGAAAAAAATACAGATTGATGAAAATTTTATACTTGAATTTCTTAAAATAATGAATGTTAAGTGGCGCGGACCATGGAGAGACCACTTTCCAAGCGCGGACCACGGAGAGAGCGCTATTCCTCTCCAGTACTTCAAGTCGTCTCACTGGACAAAACGGCTGTCGATGTTCTTCAATTAGAATGATGAGAGTCGATCAATGAACGGTCATAGTGGTTAAATCGATAGTCATCAGTTGGCATTTTCGCTGGTTTTAATATAAATTCTGTTGAGATATCGAATTTTAATTTTGTTGCACCAGCTGAATAAGTTTTTGATTATTGAACTAATGGTATCAATGCTTTACTTGGAATGATATGATTTATGTCTTTCACTTAAAAAATCAACGAAAATGTAGCTTTTATCAATAAAAAAACAAAGTAATCGAAAAAATAAAATTTTCTTGATTGCTTTATGTACATATTTCATTTTTTAATGCTTTAGATTGTTAATAAAAAGTAAAGAATCCATATTCTCTTTATAATAATGTAGATAGGGGAGGTTGGGGCACGAAGGCTCCCTTAAGCCGGTTGTTTCTTTCTGTGGCTTTTAACCATCAAATTCGTTTATTTTCCGTCAATTTCGAAAAAATCAGTCGAAATTGTGCAATAAATAAAAAAAAAAATTTTTATTTGCTGGGGCACAAAGGGCCCCTTTCTCCAAAAAATTAAAAAAAAATTTTTTTTTTTATTTTCCGTCAAGTTATGACCTCTATAATATGTTTATTATATTTCAGGTCAATATGTGATATGTGGAATGGAATGGACTATTAAAAAAAAAATAAAAATTGTAACGAAATAATTAACTTGACGGAAAATAAAAAAAAAATATTTTTTTCGTTAAAATTGTTTTTTTTTTTTCGAGTGATCTATTTTGCTCCACATATGTCATATTGGCCTAAAATATGATAAAAACATTATAGAGGTCATAACTCGACGGAAAGTAAAAGACAAATTTTTTATACCTAATTTTTGAAGGGGGCCTTCGTGCCTCAGGCTCCCCTATTTTTAATTGAATCAACGACATAAGAAAACAAAATATAATAAATTTATATATTGCATGCCTTAAGCGCGAGCGTAGATATGCTCTACTCTCGCCTGAAAATTAAAAAACTTGATTACGTCAGAGTTTTATTTAAACAAAAATATGATTTTTTTTTTTTTCGTTTTTTATTAGCATTTCATGCGCATAAATGATCGAAATGGTTTGAAAAAAAAAATTGGAAATTGTATCATAAATATATGTTGGAAATTTTTAATGTTTTCTGAAATTTGAAAAGTAGGAATTAATGTAGGAAAAATATTGGAGGGAAGATTTAGATTAATTATCTTTATTAGGCATTAAATAGATGAATATTAATTTTGGAAGAGTTTTGGACTAAGGATATGAGTTCAGGTATATATAAAATTTGAGTTAGTTTTTACGTGTAAAAAATTTGGTGGCCCTGAAAAGGGCCGTTTTCAACTCAAAGTTCGGGAACTTGAGTATCTAATTATCTGCATCGTCGCCTAGAAGAACAGTCAGCTCTATCTGTAAAATTAAATTCCCGTCCACCAGTAGACGCAATAAGTCGGGGTCATTTCGTTTGAAGAAACCCCCGAGATATACGTAATTGTCGTAGTCTTTGAAAGGTTGTATTTTTGCTGGCAGTCGCAGTAGGTTACCTTCCTCATCCACCACACGGCATTCGAGCTCGAAGCTGATTTCGGAATGCTCCGATTTCAATGGAAGGATCCCCAAGGTGATCCAATGTTCATCTTCTTCGTCGTGGCTAACCTCTACTTTGAAGCTCCAAACGTCGTTGACGTGTAAACCTGAAGAAAACTCTATAAACATCGGACTAACTGTCCCAGCATCGTTAATGAAGAGGAGTTCGTCGAAGTACTCCAGTTCGAAGGAGTGTACAGTTGTGTACGTTGAATTTTGAAAATTACAGTCCATGATGTGTCAAACACTCGATCGTCAATAAATGAAGAATGTAACTTGCGAGGGGTACAGCGCAACGTTTCGAGCGTAATGACTGCTACTGACCGTCTGACTCATATATAAACACGGATCACCCCCTCCACTAAAATTTGACCAATTACCAGAGAGGTTAAGTTTACCCTGACTCCTTAAAAAGAACCAATCATGACGATATTATTTTCTCTCTTCATTCTTAATTTTAACTAATTAGAATCGAGAAATTGCATCACTATGAAATTTGATAAATGTAAGTGGACTTTTTATAATAAATTGAATTTACACTGGCATATAAATCTAGCCAACAAGAAATTTAAATCCATATCAATATTTTTATTTCAAATTATACTCAAGTTGGGACGATGATGAAAATCAAAAAATATGTACAAATTTTATATCGCGTTACTAAAACCATAAGGGTGCCTGGAGCCCAGCAGAATTTTCACCGATTTTTTTTCACATCATTTACCTCCTTTGGATAGTTTAAACGTTAATGATCATAAATTCTACGAAGTTAATAATAATAAAATTTATTTTTTCTTCGAGGCTTGGGCAAGGTCTGGCAAAAAAGTCAGGGCCAAGACTGGCAACCAGGTCTGGCCCAATGTTATCATTTCACAGTCATACCAAGCCAAGCCTGGGCCCGTCGTACTTTTCTCCCTGGGTATGACTTTAAAAAAATTTTTTAATTTTAATTAATGAAATCAAAATATTGTATAAACTTTCATACTGTCATCTTGTTAAGTATGTTTATTAAAAGGGCACCAAGAAACAAAAAATTTATAGATTAATTATTTAAACTTTTATGCCGCCTTTTATGACAACACAAACCTGTAAAAAAAATGTTGATTAACAATTGAATAACTTTTTGAAAAATGGTGATGCAACTTTTATTACCGCGAAATCATATTCTTTGAAGTGTCTAGATGACACCAGAATGTTTTCAAATTTTTTAATTGATATTTAATTGTAAAAAAAAATTATTTAAAAACCGCGCTCGCTAGAGTGATGGCGCGCGCATGCTAAAACTGCCGCGCAAAAGCCGATTTGTAACGTTGAATTTAAATTAATTGACTATTATGTCTTTACTGTATGATGAACTATAGATGGCTGTATCGTCAGCAAATAGAGCAAGAGATGTTTTTGGATGCTTGGGAATGTCATTTATGTATAGAAGAAACAAGTTTCTAGTAACGAGATATAAAATTTGTACTTATTTATTTATTTTCATCATCGTCCCAACTTGAGTATAATTTAAAATAAAAATATTAATATGGATTTAAGTTTCTTGTTGGCTGGATTTACATGCCAGTGTAAATTCAATTTATTATAAAAAGTCCACTTACATTGATCATATTTCATAGTGATGCAATTCCTCGATTTTGATTAGTTAAAATTGAGAATGAAGAGAGAAAATAAGATCGTCATGATTGGTCATTTTTAAGGAGTGGGGGTAAAATTTACCATTCTGGTAGTTAGTCAAAATTTAGTAGAGGGGGTGATCCGTGTTCATATTATATAAGCCACACGGTCAGTATAGCAGTCATAACGCTCGAAACGTTGCGCTGTACGCCTCGCAAGTTAAATTCTTTATTTAGTGACGATCAATTGCCTGAATCATCATGGACTGTGGTTTTCAAAAATTAAGGTGGACAAGTGCATGCATGTTTGTGGTGGATGACTTCGATAAACTTCTCTTCACCAACGAGACTGGGACAATTACTCCGATATACGAGATGTTTTGTTCACCCGTCGACGTTAACGACGTTTGGGGCTTCAAAGTGGAGGTTAGCCACGACGAAGAAGATGAACACTGGATATCCTGGGGGTTCCTTCCATTCAAATCGGAGCATTCCAAACTCAGCTTCGAACTCGAATGCTGTGTAGTGGATGAGGAAGGTAACCTACTGAGACTGCCTAGAAATATAGATCCTTTCTACGACTACGAAAATTACATAAACCTCGGAGATTTCTTCAAACGAAGTGACCCCGACTTATTGCGTCTACTGGTGGATGGAAATCTAATTTTACAGATACAGCTGACCGTTTTTCTAGGCGACGATGCAGATAATTAGATACTCAAGTTTCCGAACTTTGAGTTGAAAACGGCCCTTTTCAGGGCCACCAAATTTTTTACACGTAAACACTAACTCAAGTTTTATACATACCTCAACTCATATCTTTTGTCCAAAACTCATCCAAAATTAATATTTATTTATTTAATGCCTAATAAAGATAATTAATGATACTGAAGTTAACAGACATCTAATAATTTTTGGATTTTTTTTTTAGATGATAAATCATAAAAAAAAAATATTTGAAAAAATTGCACCTGTAGTTATTTTAATTTTCTACATGTGCATATTTTTATTTTATTTTTTTGCAATTAATTTGTTGAAAAACAAAAATTTTCAAATGTCTGCTAACTTCAGGATCATAATAATTAATATAAATCTTCCCTACAATATTTTTCCCACATTAATGCCTACTTTTCAAATGTCAAAAAATTTCCAACATATGCTTATGATATACGATTTAGCCGTCTTAAAATTTCCAATTTTTTTTCAAACCTAAAACTTATAAAAAAAATCTGTCTATCGGTTGACCCTACGGGCCAGCCCTAAATCTTCCCGCTGTTTTCGAGCTCTTCGAGTATTCACAACAATGTTTTCGACCTCAAGGAGCTCGAGAAGATTTTCTTTATATGTAATAGTATATATCGACAAAAACAATTAAAAATCGTTCTATAAAAAATATATTTTAAATAACTAACTTTTAGCCGATTTTATATATTTTAAATATCTTAGAATATATAAAATATACAAAAAAAATATTTTTTTTATATTTAAAATATAAAAAAAATATAGGTATGGTAATATAAAAAAAATATATTAGTAATATATTTTTGAGGTTATCACCAACATAGAAAATAAAATTTTAAAAATTTATTTTTTTGTATATTTTCATACATTCTAAGATATATTTTTAATATATTTAAAATATGTAAAATATATACGAAAATCGGCCAAAAGTAAACTATATTTAATATATTGTTTATTTATATTTTATACACGGATAGAATTTTTTGATAAAAATTACTCTGTAATTTCGAGTAATCCTGGGCCGTTGCAAAAAATTGGTATTTTTTGTTTGAAATTTAATATTTTTTGTTTAAATATTAACGTTGCTAGACCATGTTTTACTCTACTACTGAGTAATTTTTTAAAAGTCTTATATTTAATCGATTATTGTGAATATCTCATCTTAATCTATTAATTTTTACTCCATGCGATTGATTTTTACTCCCCAATATACCATTCTTTTAAACCCATTAACTTTTTGATGAAAAACTGCTTATAACTCAAATAAATTTTCTTATCTATGGAAGTAATTTTTACTCTAAACTGCAGAGTAATATTTCAGTAGTCTCCGTTAATCTTTGGTTAATATCGGCTTCAATTAAATGTCTTTTATTTTGCTCGCGACAACTTACATGTTATGCACACAGACGTAGGCTTGGAAAAAAAGACGATCTCTGTATCTCTCTATGACTTAATATTTATTTTAAAATTAAAAATAAATTTGTATCTTATCTTTTTCAACACAATAAGGGTAATTTTTTGTTTATTATTTTTCAAAACATTTATTTTAAGTCATATTCTAAAGCAATTAGATGATTTTTAGATTTTTTATGAAAATTTCAGCCTATTAATTGTAATTTTTATTGTGATTCAATATAAATTTTATAAATTGAATCATCAACTTTTTATCATAACCTACGAGTAAAAATTAAATTAGAGAGAATTTATTTAGATAGCCGCTAGGTGTAATTTTTACTCGTAATTGTGAGTAAAAATTAATCTGATTGATTTTTACTCACTGAAAGAGTAAAATTTCGTAATTCGAAAGTAAAAAGTCGTAATGGCCCAAGATTACTCAATTTAGAGTAATTTTTTTAATAAATAACATGGCAATATTCATACGAAAATTCGTTCCGTGTAGGAAGCTATTCTGACTATGTTTAGAATACCATCCGTGTGTGGGTGTGCACAGAAAAGAAGGAAATCTTGAACCAAGAAATAATATGTCTTCGAAATTTGTTTCTTGAACTAAGCGAAATTTTGTACTTTATTGAAGTAAAAAATTATTTGGATCAAGAAATTATTTCCTTCGTGGAAGACATTATTTCTCAGTCTGAAACTAAAATTCTTTAAGTCAAGAAAAACTCTCTTTGCCCAAACCATTTTTTTCTTGGTAGCCAGAACATTTTTTTTTTTAATTCGCAAAATTTTTTTTCTTGGCTGAAAATTGTTACATTTTTTAGTCAAAAAAGAATATCTTGACCTAAAACAAGAAAGTTTTTGAACTATGAAAAATAATTTTTTCAACCAAAACCAAACTTTCTTGGGCCAAGAAATTTTTTTTTTGTCGCAAACAAAAAAAAAATTTTTCAACCAAGAAATAAATTTCTTCAAGTAAGCAAATAAGTTTATCAAGCTACCAAAAATTTTTTTTTTTTGTAATTTTTTTATCCAAACAATTTTTTTTTTGTTAAAATATTTCATGAACAATGTTGTGAAATAAATAAATTCTTTATTAGAAGCATTATTAAGGGATAGGAAAGTTTTGCAATGAGTTAAATATATAAAACAAATAGAGAAAAATAATTATCGCTTAGTGAAAGAATCGAATCCAGACCGATTCAGCGTCGCGCGAAAGCATTACTAACGAAGCCATCCCAGCTTTTGTTGGGCTACGTTTACTTTGCCTACATATATTGAGCCACACTGGCCAAATCGTCAGTCACATTTTTAAATCCCAAACACAGAATATAGATTTTAAATATTATTATCAACAATAATTTGGACAAATTTTAGTTCCGACATTTTAGCACAATGCTGAACGGATCATATGAATCCGTTCATTAATGAATTTCGACATAAAAATAAAAAAATTTTTTAATAAAAACAAATTTAGGTACAAAAAAAAATAGAGAAATTATTTAATATTGTATGATTGCATTAATTTATTTAAAATAAAAAAATGGACTTAGTATTCGTTTACTGCGCCAGCACAAAAAGAGAGAGTAAGTAGTATTCGTTTCTTAGGGTGCAAAGGAGGAAGCGACTGTGTATGAATTCAGGACAGAACTTTCCTGGCTGAGACTCTAATAATCTTAGTTTGAGATTTTTCGTGTGATTGGTCAGAAAAAGTACACTACTCAAACCAAGAGTTTACATTTTTTAAACCAACTCCCTTTATTGTTAGTTCAAGTTTATACCGTTTATTGTTTCAAAACATCATATATTCTTGGTTCAAGTAAGTAACGTAATACTTAGGTTAAAGAAAATGTTTATTTTACTCAGAAATGCAAGCTTTAAAAAAGAGTAATTCTATTATTAGACCAAGTATGAAATATATTTTGGTTTAAAAATTTTTTTTTTAATTCAAGAAATTATTTTACTTCGTTCAAAAAATTTCCGGTTTTCATTCCGCCCGCTGGAAAATATCTTTGTTGAAGGAAAATTTTCTTGAGTCTTATAACAGAGTAATTATCGTTACTATATAATACTATAGTTTTTAATATTTGAATAAAACATACGATAACAGATATGTGCAAAAAACTTAATTCTACTTAAGGTCTACTACCGGCCAGTGATCGCCCCCAGAGCTTGGAAAAAAAAAAATCAACTTACACATCTTTAATCTAGTGAAATCTTCTGTTGAGAGACAAAACTCTCTCTTTCTCTCTCACTCTCTCTTTTATTAGAAGAAATATATCTTACATGTTTTTATTAAGCTGGCATTGAAAAAAATACAGATTGATGAAAATTTTATACTTGAATTTCTTAAAATAATGAATGTTAAGTGGCGCGGACCATGGAGAGACCACTTTCCAAGCGCGGACCACGGAGAGAGCGCTATTCCTCTCCAGTACTTCAAGTCGTCTCACTGGACAAAACGGCTGTCGATGTTCTTCAATTAGAATGATGAGAGTCGATCAATGAACGGTCATAGTGGTTAAATCGATAGTCATCAGTTGGCATTTTCGCTGGTTTTAATATAAATTCTGTTGAGATATCGAATTTTAATTTTGTTGCACCAGCTGAATAAGTTTTTGATTATTGAACTAATGGTATCAATGCTTTACTTGGAATGATATGATTTATGTCTTTCACTTAAAAAATCAACGAAAATGTAGCTTTTATCAATAAAAAAACAAAGTAATCGAAAAAATAAAATTTTCTTGATTGCTTTATGTACATATTTCATTTTTTAATGCTTTAGATTGTTAATAAAAAGTAAAGAATCCATATTCTCTTTATAATAATGTAGATAGGGGAGGTTGGGGCACGAAGGCTCCCTTAAGCCGGTTGTTTCTTTCTGTGGCTTTTAACCATCAAATTCGTTTATTTTCCGTCAATTTCGAAAAAATCAGTCGAAATTGTGCAATAAATAAAAAAAAAAATTTTTATTTGCTGGGGCACAAAGGGCCCCTTTCTCCAAAAAATTAAAAAAAAATTTTTTTTTTTATTTTCCGTCAAGTTATGACCTCTATAATATGTTTATTATATTTCAGGTCAATATGTGATATGTGGAATGGAATGGACTATTAAAAAAAAAATAAAAATTGTAACGAAATAATTAACTTGACGGAAAATAAAAAAAAAATATTTTTTTCGTTAAAATTGTTTTTTTTTTTTCGAGTGATCTATTTTGCTCCACATATGTCATATTGGCCTAAAATATGATAAAAACATTATAGAGGTCATAACTCGACGGAAAGTAAAAGACAAATTTTTTATACCTAATTTTTGAAGGGGGCCTTCGTGCCTCAGGCTCCCCTATTTTTAATTGAATCAACGACATAAGAAAACAAAATATAATAAATTTATATATTGCATGCCTTAAGCGCGAGCGTAGATATGCTCTACTCTCGCCTGAAAATTAAAAAACTTGATTACGTCAGAGTTTTATTTAAACAAAAATATGATTTTTTTTTTTTTCGTTTTTTATTAGCATTTCATGCGCATAAATGATCGAAATGGTTTGAAAAAAAAAATTGGAAATTGTATCATAAATATATGTTGGAAATTTTTAATGTTTTCTGAAATTTGAAAAGTAGGAATTAATGTAGGAAAAATATTGGAGGGAAGATTTAGATTAATTATCTTTATTAGGCATTAAATAGATGAATATTAATTTTGGAAGAGTTTTGGACTAAGGATATGAGTTCAGGTATATATAAAATTTGAGTTAGTTTTTACGTGTAAAAAATTTGGTGGCCCTGAAAAGGGCCGTTTTCAACTCAAAGTTCGGGAACTTGAGTATCTAATTATCTGCATCGTCGCCTAGAAGAACAGTCAGCTCTATCTGTAAAATTAAATTCCCGTCCACCAGTAGACGCAATAAGTCGGGGTCATTTCGTTTGAAGAAACCCCCGAGATATACGTAATTGTCGTAGTCTTTGAAAGGTTGTATTTTTGCTGGCAGTCGCAGTAGGTTACCTTCCTCATCCACCACACGGCATTCGAGCTCGAAGCTGATTTCGGAATGCTCCGATTTCAATGGAAGGATCCCCAAGGTGATCCAATGTTCATCTTCTTCGTCGTGGCTAACCTCTACTTTGAAGCTCCAAACGTCGTTGACGTGTAAACCTGAAGAAAACTCTATAAACATCGGACTAACTGTCCCAGCATCGTTAATGAAGAGGAGTTCGTCGAAGTACTCCAGTTCGAAGGAGTGTACAGTTGTGTACGTTGAATTTTGAAAATTACAGTCCATGATGTGTCAAACACTCGATCGTCAATAAATGAAGAATGTAACTTGCGAGGGGTACAGCGCAACGTTTCGAGCGTAATGACTGCTACTGACCGTCTGACTCATATATAAACACGGATCACCCCCTCCACTAAAATTTGACCAATTACCAGAGAGGTTAAGTTTACCCTGACTCCTTAAAAAGAACCAATCATGACGATATTATTTTCTCTCTTCATTCTTAATTTTAACTAATTAGAATCGAGAAATTGCATCACTATGAAATTTGATAAATGTAAGTGGACTTTTTATAATAAATTGAATTTACACTGGCATATAAATCTAGCCAACAAGAAATTTAAATCCATATCAATATTTTTATTTCAAATTATACTCAAGTTGGGACGATGATGAAAATCAAAAAATATGTACAAATTTTATATCGCGTTACTAAAACCATAAGGGTGCCTGGAGCCCAGCAGAATTTTCACCGATTTTTTTTCACATCATTTACCTCCTTTGGATAGTTTAAACGTTAATGATCATAAATTCTACGAAGTTAATAATAATAAAATTTATTTTTTCTTCGAGGCTTGGGCAAGGTCTGGCAAAAAAGTCAGGGCCAAGACTGGCAACCAGGTCTGGCCCAATGTTATCATTTCACAGTCATACCAAGCCAAGCCTGGGCCCGTCGTACTTTTCTCCCTGGGTATGACTTTAAAAAAATTTTTTAATTTTAATTAATGAAATCAAAATATTGTATAAACTTTCATACTGTCATCTTGTTAAGTATGTTTATTAAATGGGCACCAAGAAACAAAAAATTCATAGATTAATTATTTAAACTTTTATGCCGCCTTTTATGACAACACAAACCTGTAAAAAAAATGTTGATTAACAATTGAATAACTTTTTGAAAAATGGTGATGCAACTTTTATTACCGCGAAATCATATTCTTTGAAGTGTCTAGATGACACCAGAATGTTTTCAAATTTTTTAATTGATATTTAATTGTAAAAAAAAATTATTTAAAAACCGCGCTCGCTAGAGTGATGGCGCGCGCATGCTGAAACTGCCGCGCAAAAGCCGATTTGTAACGTTGAATTTAAATTAATTGACTATTATGTCTTTACTGTATGATGAACTATAGATGGCTGTATCGTCAGCAAATAGAGCAAGAGATGTTTTTGGATGCTTGGGAATGTCATTTATGTATAGAAGAAACAAGTTTCTAGTAACGAGATATAAAATTTGTACTTATTTATTTATTTTCATCATCGTCCCAACTTGAGTATAATTTAAAATAAAAATATTAATATGGATTTAAGTTTCTTGTTGGCTGGATTTACATGCCAGTGTAAATTCAATTTATTATAAAAAGTCCACTTACATTGATCATATTTCATAGTGATGCAATTCCTCGATTTTGATTAGTTAAAATTGAGAATGAAGAGAGAAAATAAGATCGTCATGATTGGTCATTTTTAAGGAGTGGGGGTAAAATTTACCATTCTGGTAGTTAGTCAAAATTTAGTAGAGGGGGTGATCCGTGTTCATATTATATAAGCCACACGGTCAGTATAGCAGTCATAACGCTCGAAACGTTGCGCTGTACGCCTCGCAAGTTAAATTCTTTATTTAGTGACGATCAATTGCCTGAATCATCATGGACTGTGGTTTTCAAAAATTAAGGTGGACAAGTGCATGCATGTTTGTGGTGGATGACTTCGATAAACTTCTCTTCACCAACGAGACTGGGACAATTACTCCGATATACGAGATGTTTTGTTCACCCGTCGACGTTAACGACGTTTGGGGCTTCAAAGTGGAGGTTAGCCACGACGAAGAAGATGAACACTGGATATCCTGGGGGTTCCTTCCATTCAAATCGGAGCATTCCAAACTCAGCTTCGAACTCGAATGCTGTGTAGTGGATGAGGAAGGTAACCTACTGAGACTGCCTAGAAATATAGATCCTTTCTACGACTACGAAAATTACATAAACCTCGGAGATTTCTTCAAACGAAATGACCCCGACTTATTGCGTCTACTGGTGGATGGAAATCTAATTTTACAGATACAGCTGACCGTTTTTCTAGGCGACGATGCAGATAATTAGATACTCAAGTTTCCGAACTTTGAGTTGAAAACGGCCCTTTTCAGGGCCACCAAATTTTTTACACGTAAACACTAACTCAAGTTTTATACATACCTCAACTCATATCTTTTGTCCAAAACTCATCCAAAATTAATATTTATTTATTTAATGCCTAATAAAGATAATTAATGATACTGAAGTTAACAGACATCTAATAATTTTTGGATTTTTTTTTTAGATGATAAATCATAAAAAAAAAATATTTGAAAAAATTGCACCTGTAGTTATTTTAATTTTCTACATGTGCATATTTTTATTTTATTTTTTTGCAATTAATTTGTTGAAAAACAAAAATTTTCAAATGTCTGCTAACTTCAGGATCATAATAATTAATATAAATCTTCCCTACAATATTTTTCCCACATTAATGCCTACTTTTCAAATGTCAAAAAATTTCCAACATATGCTTATGATATACGATTTAGCCGTCTTAAAATTTCCAATTTTTTTTCAAACCTAAAACTTATAAAAAAAATCTGTCTATCGGTTGACCCTACGGGCCAGCCCTAAATCTTCCCGCTGTTTTCGAGCTCTTCGAGTATTCACAACAATGTTTTCGACCTCAAGGAGCTCGAGAAGATTTTCTTTATATGTAATAGTATATATCGACAAAAACAATTAAAAATCGTTCTATAAAAAATATATTTTAAATAACTAACTTTTAGCCGATTTTATATATTTTAAATATCTTAGAATATATAAAATATACAAAAAAAATATTTTTTTTATATTTAAAATATAAAAAAAATATAGGTATGGTAATATAAAAAAAATATATTAGTAATATATTTTTGAGGTTATCACCAACATAGAAAATAAAATTTTAAAAATTTATTTTTTTGTATATTTTCATACATTCTAAGATATATTTTTAATATATTTAAAATATGTAAAATATATACGAAAATCGGCCAAAAGTAAACTATATTTAATATATTGTTTATTTATATTTTATACACGGATAGAATTTTTTGATAAAAATTACTCTGTAATTTCGAGTAATCCTGGGCCGTTGCAAAAAATTGGTATTTTTTGTTTGAAATTTAATATTTTTTGTTTAAATATTAACGTTGCTAGACCATGTTTTACTCTACTACTGAGTAATTTTTTAAAAGTCTTATATTTAATCGATTATTGTGAATATCTCATCTTAATCTATTAATTTTTACTCCATGCGATTGATTTTTACTCCCCAATATACCATTCTTTTAAACCCATTAACTTTTTGATGAAAAACTGCTTATAACTCAAATAAATTTTCTTATCTATGGAAGTAATTTTTACTCTAAACTGCAGAGTAATATTTCAGTAGTCTCCGTTAATCTTTGGTTAATATCGGCTTCAATTAAATGTCTTTTATTTTGCTCGCGACAACTTACATGTTATGCACACAGACGTAGGCTTGGAAAAAAAGACGATCTCTGTATCTCTCTATGACTTAATATTTATTTTAAAATTAAAAATAAATTTGTATCTTATCTTTTTCAACACAATAAGGGTAATTTTTTGTTTATTATTTTTCAAAACATTTATTTTAAGTCATATTCTAAAGCAATTAGATGATTTTTAGATTTTTTATGAAAATTTCAGCCTATTAATTGTAATTTTTATTGTGATTCAATATAAATTTTATAAATTGAATCATCAACTTTTTATCATAACCTACGAGTAAAAATTAAATTAGAGAGAATTTATTTAGATAGCCGCTAGGTGTAATTTTTACTCGTAATTGTGAGTAAAAATTAATCTGATTGATTTTTACTCACTGAAAGAGTAAAATTTCGTAATTCGAAAGTAAAAAGTCGTAATGGCCCAAGATTACTCAATTTAGAGTAATTTTTTTAATAAATAACATGGCAATATTCATACGAAAATTCGTTCCGTGTAGGAAGCTATTCTGACTATGTTTAGAATACCATCCGTGTGTGGGTGTGCACAGAAAAGAAGGAAATCTTGAACCAAGAAATAATATGTCTTCGAAATTTGTTTCTTGAACTAAGCGAAATTTTGTACTTTATTGAAGTAAAAAATTATTTGGATCAAGAAATTATTTCCTTCGTGGAAGACATTATTTCTCAGTCTGAAACTAAAATTCTTTAAGTCAAGAAAAACTCTCTTTGCCCAAACCATTTTTTTCTTGGTAGCCAGAACATTTTTTTTTTTAATTCGCAAAATTTTTTTTCTTGGCTGAAAATTGTTACATTTTTTAGTCAAAAAAGAATATCTTGACCTAAAACAAGAAAGTTTTTGAACTATGAAAAATAATTTTTTCAACCAAAACCAAACTTTCTTGGGCCAAGAAATTTTTTTTTTGTCGCAAACAAAAAAAAAATTTTTCAACCAAGAAATAAATTTCTTCAAGTAAGCAAATAAGTTTATCAAGCTACCAAAAATTTTTTTTTTTTGTAATTTTTTTATCCAAACAATTTTTTTTTTGTTAAAATATTTCATGAACAATGTTGTGAAATAAATAAATTCTTTATTAGAAGCATTATTAAGGGATAGGAAAGTTTTGCAATGAGTTAAATATATAAAACAAATAGAGAAAAATAATTATCGCTTAGTGAAAGAATCGAATCCAGACCGATTCAGCGTCGCGCGAAAGCATTACTAACGAAGCCATCCCAGCTTTTGTTGGGCTACGTTTACTTTGCCTACATATATTGAGCCACACTGGCCAAATCGTCAGTCACATTTTTAAATCCCAAACACAGAATATAGATTTTAAATATTATTATCAACAATAATTTGGACAAATTTTAGTTCCGACATTTTAGCACAATGCTGAACGGATCATATGAATCCGTTCATTAATGAATTTCGACATAAAAATAAAAAAATTTTTTAATAAAAACAAATTTAGGTACAAAAAAAAATAGAGAAATTATTTAATATTGTATGATTGCATTAATTTATTTAAAATAAAAAAATGGACTTAGTATTCGTTTACTGCGCCAGCACAAAAAGAGAGAGTAAGTAGTATTCGTTTCTTAGGGTGCAAAGGAGGAAGCGACTGTGTATGAATTCAGGACAGAACTTTCCTGGCTGAGACTCTAATAATCTTAGTTTGAGATTTTTCGTGTGATTGGTCAGAAAAAGTACACTACTCAAACCAAGAGTTTACATTTTTTAAACCAACTCCCTTTATTGTTAGTTCAAGTTTATACCGTTTATTGTTTCAAAACATCATATATTCTTGGTTCAAGTAAGTAACGTAATACTTAGGTTAAAGAAAATGTTTATTTTACTCAGAAATGCAAGCTTTAAAAAAGAGTAATTCTATTATTAGACCAAGTATGAAATATATTTTGGTTTAAAAATTTTTTTTTTAATTCAAGAAATTATTTTACTTCGTTCAAAAAATTTCCGGTTTTCATTCCGCCCGCTGGAAAATATCTTTGTTGAAGGAAAATTTTCTTGAGTCTTATAACAGAGTAATTATCGTTACTATATAATACTATAGTTTTTAATATTTGAATAAAACATACGATAACAGATATGTGCAAAAAACTTAATTCTACTTAAGGTCTACTACCGGCCAGTGATCGCCCCCAGAGCTTGGAAAAAAAAAAATCAACTTACACATCTTTAATCTAGTGAAATCTTCTGTTGAGAGACAAAACTCTCTCTTTCTCTCTCACTCTCTCTTTTATTAGAAGAAATATATCTTACATGTTTTTATTAAGCTGGCATTGAAAAAAATACAGATTGATGAAAATTTTATACTTGAATTTCTTAAAATAATGAATGTTAAGTGGCGCGGACCATGGAGAGACCACTTTCCAAGCGCGGACCACGGAGAGAGCGCTATTCCTCTCCAGTACTTCAAGTCGTCTCACTGGACAAAACGGCTGTCGATGTTCTTCAATTAGAATGATGAGAGTCGATCAATGAACGGTCATAGTGGTTAAATCGATAGTCATCAGTTGGCATTTTCGCTGGTTTTAATATAAATTCTGTTGAGATATCGAATTTTAATTTTGTTGCACCAGCTGAATAAGTTTTTGATTATTGAACTAATGGTATCAATGCTTTACTTGGAATGATATGATTTATGTCTTTCACTTAAAAAATCAACGAAAATGTAGCTTTTATCAATAAAAAAACAAAGTAATCGAAAAAATAAAATTTTCTTGATTGCTTTATGTACATATTTCATTTTTTAATGCTTTAGATTGTTAATAAAAAGTAAAGAATCCATATTCTCTTTATAATAATGTAGATAGGGGAGGTTGGGGCACGAAGGCTCCCTTAAGCCGGTTGTTTCTTTCTGTGGCTTTTAACCATCAAATTCGTTTATTTTCCGTCAATTTCGAAAAAATCAGTCGAAATTGTGCAATAAATAAAAAAAAAAATTTTTATTTGCTGGGGCACAAAGGGCCCCTTTCTCCAAAAAATTAAAAAAAAATTTTTTTTTTTATTTTCCGTCAAGTTATGACCTCTATAATATGTTTATTATATTTCAGGTCAATATGTGATATGTGGAATGGAATGGACTATTAAAAAAAAAATAAAAATTGTAACGAAATAATTAACTTGACGGAAAATAAAAAAAAAATATTTTTTTCGTTAAAATTGTTTTTTTTTTTTCGAGTGATCTATTTTGCTCCACATATGTCATATTGGCCTAAAATATGATAAAAACATTATAGAGGTCATAACTCGACGGAAAGTAAAAGACAAATTTTTTATACCTAATTTTTGAAGGGGGCCTTCGTGCCTCAGGCTCCCCTATTTTTAATTGAATCAACGACATAAGAAAACAAAATATAATAAATTTATATATTGCATGCCTTAAGCGCGAGCGTAGATATGCTCTACTCTCGCCTGAAAATTAAAAAACTTGATTACGTCAGAGTTTTATTTAAACAAAAATATGATTTTTTTTTTTTTCGTTTTTTATTAGCATTTCATGCGCATAAATGATCGAAATGGTTTGAAAAAAAAAATTGGAAATTGTATCATAAATATATGTTGGAAATTTTTAATGTTTTCTGAAATTTGAAAAGTAGGAATTAATGTAGGAAAAATATTGGAGGGAAGATTTAGATTAATTATCTTTATTAGGCATTAAATAGATGAATATTAATTTTGGAAGAGTTTTGGACTAAGGATATGAGTTCAGGTATATATAAAATTTGAGTTAGTTTTTACGTGTAAAAAATTTGGTGGCCCTGAAAAGGGCCGTTTTCAACTCAAAGTTCGGGAACTTGAGTATCTAATTATCTGCATCGTCGCCTAGAAGAACAGTCAGCTCTATCTGTAAAATTAAATTCCCGTCCACCAGTAGACGCAATAAGTCGGGGTCATTTCGTTTGAAGAAACCCCCGAGATATACGTAATTGTCGTAGTCTTTGAAAGGTTGTATTTTTGCTGGCAGTCGCAGTAGGTTACCTTCCTCATCCACCACACGGCATTCGAGCTCGAAGCTGATTTCGGAATGCTCCGATTTCAATGGAAGGATCCCCAAGGTGATCCAATGTTCATCTTCTTCGTCGTGGCTAACCTCTACTTTGAAGCTCCAAACGTCGTTGACGTGTAAACCTGAAGAAAACTCTATAAACATCGGACTAACTGTCCCAGCATCGTTAATGAAGAGGAGTTCGTCGAAGTACTCCAGTTCGAAGGAGTGTACAGTTGTGTACGTTGAATTTTGAAAATTACAGTCCATGATGTGTCAAACACTCGATCGTCAATAAATGAAGAATGTAACTTGCGAGGGGTACAGCGCAACGTTTCGAGCGTAATGACTGCTACTGACCGTCTGACTCATATATAAACACGGATCACCCCCTCCACTAAAATTTGACCAATTACCAGAGAGGTTAAGTTTACCCTGACTCCTTAAAAAGAACCAATCATGACGATATTATTTTCTCTCTTCATTCTTAATTTTAACTAATTAGAATCGAGAAATTGCATCACTATGAAATTTGATAAATGTAAGTGGACTTTTTATAATAAATTGAATTTACACTGGCATATAAATCTAGCCAACAAGAAATTTAAATCCATATCAATATTTTTATTTCAAATTATACTCAAGTTGGGACGATGATGAAAATCAAAAAATATGTACAAATTTTATATCGCGTTACTAAAACCATAAGGGTGCCTGGAGCCCAGCAGAATTTTCACCGATTTTTTTTCACATCATTTACCTCCTTTGGATAGTTTAAACGTTAATGATCATAAATTCTACGAAGTTAATAATAATAAAATTTATTTTTTCTTCGAGGCTTGGGCAAGGTCTGGCAAAAAAGTCAGGGCCAAGACTGGCAACCAGGTCTGGCCCAATGTTATCATTTCACAGTCATACCAAGCCAAGCCTGGGCCCGTCGTACTTTTCTCCCTGGGTATGACTTTACAAAAATTTTTTAATTTTAATTAATGAAATCAAAATATTGTATAAACTTTCATACTGTCATCTTGTTAAGTATGTTTATTAAAAGGGCACCAAGAAACAAAAAATTTATAGATTAATTATTTAAACTTTTATGCCGCCTTTTATGACAACACAAACCTGTAAAAAAAATGTTGATTAACAATTGAATAACTTTTTGAAAAATGGTGATGCAACTTTTATTACCGCGAAATCATATTCTTTGAAGTGTCTAGATGACACCAGAATGTTTTCAAATTTTTTAATTGATATTTAATTGTAAAAAAAAATTATTTAAAAACCGCGCTCGCTAGAGTGATGGCGCGCGCATGCTGAAACTGCCGCGCAAAAGCCGATTTGTAACGTTGAATTTAAATTAATTGACTATTATGTCTTTACTGTATGATGAACTATAGATGGCTGTATCGTCAGCAAATAGAGCAAGAGATGTTTTTGGATGCTTGGGAATGTCATTTATGTATAGAAGAAACAAGTTTCTAGTAACGAGATATAAAATTTGTACTTATTTATTTATTTTCATCATCGTCCCAACTTGAGTATAATTTAAAATAAAAATATTAATATGGATTTAAGTTTCTTGTTGGCTGGATTTACATGCCAGTGTAAATTCAATTTATTATAAAAAGTCCACTTACATTGATCATATTTCATAGTGATGCAATTCCTCGATTTTGATTAGTTAAAATTGAGAATGAAGAGAGAAAATAAGATCGTCATGATTGGTCATTTTTAAGGAGTGGGGGTAAAATTTACCATTCTGGTAGTTAGTCAAAATTTAGTAGAGGGGGTGATCCGTGTTCATATTATATAAGCCACACGGTCAGTATAGCAGTCATAAGGATTTTCGTTTCGGACTAACGAGCCATCGCTACAATCGCTACAAAATTGCCTAAATAGGATCCTGATTGCAATTTATTAGAAAAAAACTGACGCTACCCAAATGGGTAAACAAAAACAAATGGACCTAAACACGGATCCTCCGGACAAATCTACGGCAGAAGGCTGGCAAACAACGCGCAAAAGAAGACGAAGCGAGATAACTCAACAACATAATATATCAACCACATCTGAATCGGATGACAATGACAGTGTTACAAGTGTTATGCCAATTGCTAAAAAGTGCAAAGTGCCTCCGATAATAGTGAATACTGCGATTACAGACATTAATCTATTTACAAACAAAATTAAAAAAGAATGTGCACATACAGTGAATTTCAAGTATAATAAAAAAATGAGTGTCTACACAAGTTCTAAAACAGACCATGCTAATGTTACCAAACTATTCAACACACTGGAGATACAGTATCATACATTCTCATTTGATGAGGATCGGCCAAAACATTTAGTTCTTAGAGGATTACCACATGTTGACATTAAAGACATCGAAGAAGAATTAATGGCTAATAAGATCATACCTAAGAGGGTCAGACAAATGAAAAAGAAAATCTCAGAAGATACTCAAAATCAAGATGGTAGTATTAATATACCATTGTATATGATCACACTCGTAACTCAAGAAGACGTAAATAATATCCTCAAAATTAGAATTCTGATGAGCTTTAAAATATCATGGGAAAAATACAAAAATTCCCGTAAAGTCACCCAATGCTATCGTTGTCAACTTTTTGGACATGGGATGTCAAATTGCTCAAATAAACCGAAATGTGTAAAGTGCACCCTACCACATTTAACTGAAAATTGTGTTAAAACAGATGATATGCCACCGGCATGCGTAAACTGTAATGGAGCCCATCCAGCCAACCACAAACTCTGCCCGATGTATTTAGAACATATTAAGAAGGTTGAGCAAAACAGAAAATCAAGAATAAATACTAATGTTACTACTGTTAGGCAATCAAAAGCATTTGATATAAGCCAGCAAACCTTTCCACCACTACCAAAAAATTATCCTACGAAGCCGGTGACGAATCAATATCCACACAACACCTGTTCAACTACACAACATCAACTTGGGCCTGCATACCAAGGAGTGACTCATCAACTCAACGGGACGCCGACAGGTTCGGGACTATCAACGATAAGTAGCTTATCCCAAATTCCTACCTATATTCCTCGGAACATACCAAAACATTCAAATCCATCAATCAGTGACATAAATCAGATCGTAGAGTTTAATAAATTAATGTTAGAAATTAAAAAATTAAACGAATTATGTAACATCTCAAGCCTTTTGAAACTAGTGACTAGTATAAATGAAAAGTTATCAAGCTGTACTGATAATGCCTCTAGGTTAGTTGTTATTAGTGAATGCCTAAATAATAATGGATAAATTAAATAGAGTAAAAAATATCAACATCGTCTTTTGGAACGCAAATAGTTTAAAAGACAAAGTGCATGAAGTATCACACTTCGTAAATCAATACAATGTCGATATATTATTAGTTAGTGAAACTAGATTAAAGTCTATAAATTACTGCCAAATTAAAAACTATGTATGTTATCGCAAAGATCGGGTAAATAACACCGCATCTGGCGGGGTCGCTATATTCATCAAGAAAACAATCCCGCATAATGAGGTGATAATTCCCACAACATCGCTCGAAGCACATGCTATTTTAATACCCGGCAATATACTAGTAATTGCTGCTTATAATCCGCCTAAGACAATTTTAAATACAAATGACCTGAGTAATGCATTTAAACTAAATAATAAAGTTCTGTTAGCTGGAGACTTAAATTCCAAGCATGTTATGTGGCACTGTAAGAGTGCAAATACTAGCGGTAAAATATTGTTTCAATATTTGCAAAAAAATCCTATTGATATACAATATCCAGATGGCCCCACAAGAATCCCAAGCTCAAACACCCTAGCCTCAACTATCGACATTGCATTAATCAAAAACATAAACTGTAGCAAACCAAATATCTTAAATGAACTTGATTCAGATCATAACCCAGTACAATTATTCATAAACAAATGCGATTACACGCAACGGATTAAAAGTATGCCTATGTATCACAAAACAAATTGGGATTTATTTAAATCTAAATTAAGTAATAAGATAATTATAAACAATAACTTGCGTTCAAAAGACGACGTAGATATGGCATTGAACACACTAACAAAACAAATACAAGACACCATGCATGAGGTAATTCCATATAAGAGCATAAATACACAAGCAGATGCACTACCGGAGCATATAATACAAAAAATAAAAATCCGAAATTACTATCGAAGAAAATATCAGCGATCACGATCAGCTATAGATAAAAGTATATATAAAAATCTAATAGATGAAGTTCGTACATCTATTAAAAATCATCGAAATGAATCAACAGCAAAAAAATTAAAATCTTTAAATGCAAAAGACCACACACTTTGGAATGCAGTAAAAATGCGTAAAAATACTTCCAACATCATACCTACCCTGCATTCCAGAGCTGGTCTAGTATACGACAATCAATCTAAAGCGAATGCGATCGCTGATGTTTTTGAAAATACCCATACGTTAACGCAAAACCTAAGTGACAATATTACAGACAAAGAAGTAAATAATTTATACAACCAAGTCAAAATCGCCGACATAGATACGGTACCACTAGTTACATCTTGTGAACTAAAAAAAGCAATAAAAAAAACTAAGTCTAAAAAAGCACCAGGCAATGATCAGATACAAAACATAATATTAAAAAATTTACCAAAGAAAACAATTGTTCAACTTATATACATATTCAATGCGTGTCTCATGCTGTCATATTTTCCCCGGTCATGGAAGGAGGCAAAAATACTGCCATTCCACAAGCCTGGAAAGGACAAACTATTTCCCCAAAATTATCGGCCAATAAGCCTCCTATCCACACTGGGAAAACTACTTGAGAGCATTGTAAACATGCGGGTCAGAGGCTTTCTCGATGAAAATAATATCCTATTAGCAGAGCAATTTGGATTTCGAAATAAATATAGCACAGTCCAGCAACTAGCTCGTGTTACAGACTTCATTACAGACAATTTCAATAGAAACAGAAGCTCGGGTTTATTACTTCTAGACATCGAGAAGGCCTTTGACACCGTGTGGCACAAGGCACTAATATATAAACTCTCACACTATAATATACCGATATATATAACTAAATTTATCTTAAACTATTTAAAAGGCAGAACATTTAAGGTCGCAGTTGGTGATAAGCTAAGTACACTTAGATATATTGCTGCCGGTGTGCCGCAAGGCTCTATTTTGGGCCCTGTATTGTTTCTTTTGTTCATTAATGATATACCCAAAATCCCTAAAACCTCTATAGCTTTGTTCGCCGATGACACTGGTATCCTTACAACTTCATTTAGCAAAGATATAATTATTCGTGAACTACAAAATCATATTAACATACTACTAGACTACTATAATAAATGGAAAATTAAAATAAATGTAACAAAAACTGAGATAATGATTTTTACACACAAACTTAAAAATCCAACTGTGACGGCACAAATGAACGGTCAAACTCTCAAACTAACAAGTACTGCAAAGTATTTAGGCCTTACCTTAGATAAAAAACTACTATTTAACGAACATGTAAAAACTGTCATCCGAAAAGCAAATGCAGCATTATCTATGTTATATCCATTGATAAATCGCAGTAGCAAAGTCTCTATTAAAAATAAATTGACGATTTATAATATGTGCATTAGGCCCATTCTACTGTACGCGTGCCCAATTTGGAGTAACACAAATAACACCAATTATAAACGGCTACAAGTTGTCCAAAATAAATGCCTACGAATGATCGCCAATGCAAGTCCGCGAATGGCAAATCATGAGCTACACGAATCTCTAAATATACCTTTACTAAAGAAAGTAATACATAATCGAGCAACAGATTTCTATACAAACAAACTTAACACACATGATATTCTAAAAGATGTATGTAAATTAAGAAACAAAAATCCTTGGATAAAATATAAATTACCCCAACAAGTCATAATCGATAGATCATAATGTAATTGTAAGTGTAAATACTAGATGTAAGTGTTAACTAGTTATAAGAGATAATGTATAATGTAACATAAATCTTATTAGGTTTTTGTAAATTTTTCCCTAAAAATATCAAAACAAATCCTTTGTAACAAGCAAACTCTAAAAGGCATAACAAAATGTATTATGAGTTATATCCGCGGGATAGGAATCATTAAAACAATGTAAACTTAATTATACCAACAAACAAACGTGTAAATGTATAAAAATATAAATTCAATAAATCCATTTTTAATTAAAAAAAAAAAATTAGCAGTCATAACGCTCGAAACGTTGCGCTGTACGCCTCGCAAGTTAAATTCTTTATTTAGTGACGATCAATTGCCTGAATCATCATGGACTGTGGTTTTCAAAAATTAAGGTGGACAAGTGCATGCATGTTTGTGGTGGATGACTTCGATAAACTTCTCTTCACCAACGAGACTGGGACAATTACTCCGATATACGAGATGTTTTGTTCACCCGTCGACGTTAACGACGTTTGGGGCTTCAAAGTGGAGGTTAGCCACGACGAAGAAGATGAACACTGGATATCCTGGGGGTTCCTTCCATTCAAATCGGAGCATTCCAAACTCAGCTTCGAACTCGAATGCTGTGTAGTGGATGAGGAAGGTAACCTACTGAGACTGCCTAGAAATATAGATCCTTTCTACGACTACGAAAATTACATAAACCTCGGAGATTTCTTCAAACGAAATGACCCCGACTTATTGCGTCTACTGGTGGATGGAAATCTAATTTTACAGATACAGCTGACCGTTTTTCTAGGCGACGATGCAGATAATTAGATACTCAAGTTTCCGAACTTTGAGTTGAAAACGGCCCTTTTCAGGGCCACCAAATTTTTTACACGTAAACACTAACTCAAGTTTTATACATACCTCAACTCATATCTTTTGTCCAAAACTCATCCAAAATTAATATTTATTTATTTAATGCCTAATAAAGATAATTAATGATACTGAAGTTAACAGACATCTAATAATTTTTGGATTTTTTTTTTAGATGATAAATCATAAAAAAAAAATATTTGAAAAAATTGCACCTGTAGTTATTTTAATTTTCTACATGTGCATATTTTTATTTTATTTTTTTGCAATTAATTTGTTGAAAAACAAAAATTTTCAAATGTCTGCTAACTTCAGGATCATAATAATTAATATAAATCTTCCCTACAATATTTTTCCCACATTAATGCCTACTTTTCAAATGTCAAAAAATTTCCAACATATGCTTATGATATACGATTTAGCCGTCTTAAAATTTCCAATTTTTTTTCAAACCTAAAACTTATAAAAAAAATCTGTCTATCGGTTGACCCTACGGGCCAGCCCTAAATCTTCCCGCTGTTTTCGAGCTCTTCGAGTATTCACAACAATGTTTTCGACCTCAAGGAGCTCGAGAAGATTTTCTTTATATGTAATAGTATATATCGACAAAAACAATTAAAAATCGTTCTATAAAAAATATATTTTAAATAACTAACTTTTAGCCGATTTTTGTATTGATTTTATATATTTTAAATATCTTAGAATATATAAAATATACAAAAAAAATATTTTTTTTATATTTAAAATATAAAAAAAATATAGGTATGGTAATATAAAAAAAATATATTAGTAATATATTTTTGAGGTTATCACCAACATAGAAAATAAAATTTTAAAAATTTATTTTTTTGTATATTTTCATACATTCTAAGATATATTTTTAATATATTTAAAATATGTAAAATATATACGAAAATCGGCCAAAAGTAAACTATATTTAATATATTGTTTATTTATATTTTATACACGGATAGAATTTTTTGATAAAAATTACTCTGTAATTTCGAGTAATCCTGGGCCGTTGCAAAAAATTGGTATTTTTTGTTTGAAATTTAATATTTTTTGTTTAAATATTAACGTTGCTAGACCATGTTTTACTCTACTACTGAGTAATTTTTTAAAAGTCTTATATTTAATCGATTATTGTGAATATCTCATCTTAATCTATTAATTTTTACTCCATGCGATTGATTTTTACTCCCCAATATACCATTCTTTTAAACCCATTAACTTTTTGATGAAAAACTGCTTATAACTCAAATAAATTTTCTTATCTATGGAAGTAATTTTTACTCTAAACTGCAGAGTAATATTTCAGTAGTCTCCGTTAATCTTTGGTTAATATCGGCTTCAATTAAATGTCTTTTATTTTGCTCGCGACAACTTACATGTTATGCACACAGACGTAGGCTTGGAAAAAAAGACGATCTCTGTATCTCTCTATGACTTAATATTTATTTTAAAATTAAAAATAAATTTGTATCTTATCTTTTTCAACACAATAAGGGTAATTTTTTGTTTATTATTTTTCAAAACATTTATTTTAAGTCATATTCTAAAGCAATTAGATGATTTTTAGATTTTTTATGAAAATTTCAGCCTATTAATTGTAATTTTTATTGTGATTCAATATAAATTTTATAAATTGAATCATCAACTTTTTATCATAACCTACGAGTAAAAATTAAATTAGAGAGAATTTATTTAGATAGCCGCTAGGTGTAATTTTTACTCGTAATTGTGAGTAAAAATTAATCTGATTGATTTTTACTCACTGAAAGAGTAAAATTTCGTAATTCGAAAGTAAAAAGTCGTAATGGCCCAAGATTACTCAATTT